>NW_017307326.1:584671-611344 GCF_000935625.1 Nanorana parkeri
CGATCCAGATGTTGGATCGGCTGAGTCGAACTCCTTCTGCACTTCAGGTCGGCCGAACATGCTGGGCATGTTCGGCCGACCCGAAGCCACACGAAGCAGGCCGATGTACGGCTGATTTCAGCCGATGTACGGCTGAAATCAGCCATACCAGCCTGAAGTGAATAGCCGAAGAGTGTTCGGCTCACTTCACTTCTGATCGGTCATTCACTCGGCTGCCCTCGGCAGCATAGTGAATAGACCCCTGTGATTTTACCAGTCCCACCATTACTGAGCCTCAATGAGGACAGAGTTTCTGGCATGGATACTCTGGTCTAATTGTGCCTCTGCGCAGCACATGCTGGTGCTTGCGCCACATTCATGCACCTGTTTGCAACAGGAACTTGAATCTGGGGCAAGCACAGGCATTTGTCATGTGGATGCACGATGGAATCCTAAAGAGTGTTGCAGACACTCTATATGAATTCCAGTGATAGTGTTTAAGGAGTGCTGGTTATTTCAGCTTTAGATTTATACGGTGCTACTGTTGCTGCTCACTGCAAACTGCCCTGAATCTGGACGATAGTCAGGAACAGGATGTTAGATATATTTGCATGCAGGCTGGCCTTGGCAATATCCATATGTGATGTTGTGCCTCTGCGCAGAACATGCTGGTGTGATGTTGTGCCTCCATGATTAAAAGAACTGAAATCCAATGAATGAAAAGAAATGGGTCAGGGACATTTCGTATTGAGAGGAAAAGGCTAGATTATACTGGCCTTCCACCAGCAAGGAAATGAGGCTCTGACTTGCTGCAACTTCTATGCACATTGTGAGCAGCTCACATTGTGCAGTGAAATCAGAGTAAGCAGCTTCAGTACAGGAAATGAGACTCACCTGTGCAAGGCTGAAGACTAGAGTTCAGTTTTAACCTCTTTGCTACCGAGATATTGAACTGCTGGTTGACAGTTATCACATTAAATCACATTGATTGTGGAAAGTGTGCTGCAAATAAAGGTGACTGCAAACCAGTGACTAAAGCATATCCAAACACAACAAAAATTTAGTACATTGTAGATTTCCAGTCCTAAGATGTGGTGGTTGCATTTATTTTCATTTTTTAGGCTAAGAACATTTGGAGCAATTACAGAAAATACATGTTGATCTTGCTAGAAATGCAGAAATTACCAATTGCCCTGCCTCCCATGTAATGAGCATAAAGAGATGATGGCATGCTAGTAGAGCAATCACAAGAGCAATCTGTGTGACAATCATGGCTCCCTCCATAGATACAGCGGAGTAGTGAATGGTAGCCACCCTAGGAAAGGAAGTGTGTTATTTGCAGAAATTCCAGTTAAATATAAAGGAAAAAAGCTTGCAAAAAAGAAAACCAATGCAGCCACCACATATAAGGACTAGTAAGCTGCAATGTGTTACATTTTTGTTTTGGAGTTTACACAGGCTTTAGATCTTTCAGTAGCATATATTGTACATTTAATCACTAGTGTAGCCCTAGCCTAAGGGGTCCGACTGCTTAAAGCCTTGGTCCAAATTAAACCCTCCCTTCCACACCAAGAAGACTGAAAACACAAAGTGCACAGCTCACTCCTATCATGTGTCCCCGCAATCCACATTCGGTCCACGGATGACTCTCTTCCGGTGCAATAGGCTCAAAAACTGTGGAACCAGCACACGATAATCTTCCAAAGTAATTCAAACTTTATTCCACATGCATCTGTAGCACAACCGCTGATGCGTTTCTGCCTTACTCGGCCTTAGTCATAGCATAGTTTGAATTTCTTTGGAAGATTATCGTGTGCTGGTTCCACAGTTTTTGTCTTCCTTATATTGTAAAGCGCTGCGCAAACTGTTGCTATATAAATCTTGTATAATAATAATGACGCACCCCAGGTATTGTATTTCATTGCTTGGACTCAAAGGAAGTGAAACAGATGGCACTGGGCATTGTTCAACCTGGAAGAGGACCAGTGGCAGAAAAGTATGTGGACTACAGTGCTGGACCATGGACCATATAGAGGGTGAGTACTGCTGTACAAAATATATATATTTTTTTTATACAGGGGAGTTCTACTTTAAGATCAAGCTGCATGATTAGTTGAAGCTATTTGGATGTATGTTTGGTATGCCTGGCACCTGAGCCAAACCCACAATTCTGGATCATATTCATTTGTTAATTGCACTATTGTGTTCAGACTAACCTAATAACCGTAAGCTGAATAATTTTCAAATAACATAATTGCTTCAAATTTTTGTACAAAAACAAGTAACCACTGAGAGGTGTGGTTATGGTTATGCATTGATATTTAGCGCTGGAATGGAAATGGGAAGTGACTGGTATGGCATAAACAAAGGTGACCACTTGTCTTTAGACCCCCTATTATGTATCAATGATTTTGCTCCTCCCTTCTGCTTACACTTTGAAATCCATTACTGTGTTAGATTGAGTTTTATTTAATATTTACTAAAACATATTTATTTTTCCAAATTACAAGGACATTAGATATGTACAAATATCTAATTAAGCACTGTGCAAACTGTTGGCACTATATATATCCCGTATAATAATAATAATACAACAGAAAAATCTAGGAAGGAAAATAAGGGGTTTGCATTCTGTATATCACATATGTCAATTCCACAATTTTAAATTCGTTGATGTAAAATCCCCCAGTATTTTCAGATGCTAGATGGCAGTGGCAAGTGCAGTCCTGGTTTCCTATTTTTAATTTTTTTACAAAGGACGATTTCAATTTTCTTAAATCCTAGTTCTAATGGCACACCAGCTACAGAGCAAATTGATCATGGTGGAGTTTGGTGACCTAGATCTCCCACCCAAGTCAACTGATATAGATTTTGTGTCTGTGTTACTGTAATTTCATGGCCAGCAACTAGAGCATGAATGTTACTATGTCACATCAGGTTTCATTATACCCATTAGGCAATATTAACAAATCTGTGTTTTTAATCAAGTAAAGGTTGGCATAGCTGAAGCTCTTGCTTTATTAGGCTTATTATTTAAGGCAGAGCTAAGCACTTGTGATGTACTGCGCAAAGAGCAATTGTCAAGGTATTAATACCAACAGCAACCAATCAGTTTACAAGTTCTGTGTTTACATCTAAACACTTACCAGTGGATATAGCAGTTCACATGGAACATACAGATGTCATAGGGGTCAGTCATGTCGGCTAACCTCTTTGGGCCGTGGTGAGTTACAGCAAGCACAGCCTACATAAATTTCACCGTGTCAATGAAGTTTGAGCCTGATGAAGGGGACCTTGCGAGGCCCCAAAACATTGCTATCAATATGACAATATTGTTAATATGCGTCAACAAAAGACATTTGTTTGGCCTACTTTTCCGGATTGCTGGTGACTATATTTCTTCTTGCTTCTATATTGATCTCATTCGCGTGAGCTGCAACCATTTCAGCACCCACCCTCAAGGGTTTTCTGTAAGGGGTGCAGTGAGATACTCTTTGGACACTTCTGTGTTTTGGAACGCATAGAAGTTATTGGTAAAATAATAAAACACACAGGGAACCTTAACACACTATCACGCTGATAATAATGCACTGAAATAAATGTCATAACTCATGTTATAAACAAAAACCAGCACCCAGACTTTCTAGATACCAATTAGGGCACAATGAAGCATTTTTCATTCCATATAAAAGTCACTTTAAGCAGAGAAAACTGGTGCCAGAATACTGCCTTAAGGTGAGTTTTGGCTCCGGGGAGGAAACAATGATCAATCACAATTGTTTTTATACAGACACAATGGGGGAGTTTATCAAAAGCGGATCAGACAAAATCTGAAGCAGTTGCCCATAGTAACCAATCTGCTTCTCTCTTCAGTTTGTTCAGTTAAGCATTACAAATGAAAGCCAGAAGCTGATTGGTTGGCATGCATAGTTGTTACAGATTCAGTCTGCTCCAGTTTTGATAAATAACCCTCTCTGAGGCTGATTTTCTAAAGGAGTTGGGAATCTTCACACAATAAATGATATAAATATTCACTTCAGTTATCCACTCATGTGAAAATCAAATTCCTGTTTACTTATTTCAATGCACATGATTGGATTAATGAAGGGAATATTCACACAATTTATTTTGTGAAGATTCTCAACTCGTTTAGTAAATAAGGGTCATAATATCAGTGATGATGGACTTGATTAGTAAGACAAACAGTAATGTAAAAAGGCAAAATTACTAATTTATCACAATTGATCGTTCAGTGACTGCAGAAGACTGATATGTAGTTTGTATCTTTGCACTGCACACAGACGTACAATACTCTGTAATGTATACAGATCTGAACGCAGTAGCATTGTATTCTATGAGCCCATGCACACTTGTCATTATTGGTTCACAGTGTACAGCTGTGTAAACCAAAAATGGAAAAATCAGCCTTCAAGGACCTGCGTATGGAGAGTATTTCACATTTGTGCTAATATTTACATGTGTACAGAATACAGTGCAAATTTATTGTATTAGAGCGACCAAGAACGCTAGGCAGCATATTTGTTTGAGTTAACAATTATCACTTTTCAAAAATAACCCTTTTATTAAAAATATTCTCACTTTTAACTTAAAACCTGTAAGCAAATGATTTGCTTATACAATAATATCTATTTCAATGTCAGCAGTAGTAGAGTATTGTACCGTGTTAGCCATCAATTAGTGCAGAAAGTTTGGCGTTGAAGTGATACCCTTTATTGGCTAACTTCAGTTATTAAAGATGGAAGCTTTTGGGATTCTTTAGATCCCTTTCATCAAGTTTTATACATTTCTTTTTAGATTTTATACAAGTTCTTTTAGATTTTTTTGTTGCAAAGTCTTTATTCAAGTCCTCAAGTTTATTTTAAAATATCAAATCTGCTTTTATATTTATCAGAGAGAGAGCATCCAGCCTGTCTTGTCTGACAGAGGCTGCGGCAGTCAGATCTCAGTGAGTATACACCTGTGGAGGAGGAGGGTGGAATTGGTTAGCGCAGGGCAAAGTGGCATTGCTGTAAAGTGCACTTATCCTTTAAGGGCATGATAGTTGGGGAAAAACTCTGTGTTGCCCCACTCCATTGGTATCCTAAACATGTGCTCATATTGCTTAAAGCAAATCTAAACCTAAAAACAAAAATGTAATATATTGCAGTGTACTAGTCCTTAGATGTGGTGATTGCTTTAATTTTCTTTTTCTAAAGCTGGCCACACATCTATAGATTATTAGGAGCAACAGATTCCTCCATCTACGCTATATTGTGTGGATGGAGGAATGTCCCACTGGGCCAAGATTCAGTATCTTGCTAGTCGGCCCTGCTGGCTCTCAAAATACCTGAACAATGCCTGCATATAATCAGATTGTTCAGGTATTTTGAGAGCTAGCGGGGCCGATTAACAAGATACTGAAGCTTGGCCCAGTGGGAGATTCCTCCATCCACACACTTTAGCTTAGATGGAGGAATCTGTTGCACTTTTTCCATCTGTCCAGAGCAAATCTGCAGATAATCTATAGGTGGATGACCAGCTTTAGGCTTTGTTTCTTTTATTTTTTTCACCTGGTGACCTAACCAGTAACACACTTCCTGTCTTATGTTGGCTGAACTGTATGAAGGAGCAAGGGAGTCACCCTTGGACAGCAGCATTGTCACCCTGTGGGGAGGGTAATGTTAGATGGACTTGACCGACAAATTAAATCTGAATTCCCGCTAAAACTTTTAAAGCAGGTATAGCAAAGTTTTTTTTTCCTTTTGTGATAAAGATTTTACATAAATGAATAAAAGCTGACCATTGTAATCCCCCTGTCATTGTTAAATGGTTTGTCCCAACCCTCTATCTGCTGCTTTCGCTGGACAGCTTGGTCTGTTAAAGGAAGTTGAAAAAATAACAGACTTACTGGCCAGATCATCATGTGCAAAAAAAGAAAAAAAAAGGAACCTAATGCAGCCACCACATTTGAGGATTGGTAAACTGCAATATATTACATTTTTGATTTCAGGTATAGATGGTTAATCCAGCCTTGTTGTTAGTAAAAAGACATCAATTTAGCAACCAACACAAAAAAAAGTGAACACTTGTTGTTTTGCATAAACCAAAACAATATATTTATGGGTTTGTTTATCAAGAAAAAAAAAAGTATAAAAGATATTCATTGTGGCCTTTTTTATTCTTTCAAAAACTAATTTCAGGAAATTTGAGATTGCCTGCAGAGAAATGAAAGCTGATCATAAAAGCCAACTTGACATCACTGATTTAATTATAAAAAGTACTGTGTCGTTTTGGAATAATAAGCAACTAAAATCACTAAACACAACCAATTAAAATTTGTACTTGCTTCCCTGACAGGTTTCCTTTGAAAGCATCTAAACCTGATTTATAATAGAAATGTCATATTTTTTTTTATGGCGGTGGGTAAAACCAGGCAAGCCAGGAGCTTTTTTTCTCATTCTCTGATAAGAAAACAGTGTATCCAATTTGTTGGCTTGAGGGAATTAGGATATAACGGTTTCATACCTTTGCTTCAGATTCCTGGAAGATCACTGTGGTCATTTTCTTCCACGCGACCAATATAATTATAGATATTCAATTAGCTGACACCCTGAACCCATTGTATAAAATGCCTGGTGTACCTTAGCATGATCATAAATTGGCAGGGAATTTTACACACACCCTGACCCAATAATATTCCTGATTGGCTTGACACACATTTTCTCTTAATCCCTTGGTGCTGATTCCCAGCAGCGAAATACAAAAATGTTAAATCATTTTTTTTTTAAACGATGGACATCAACCCAACGTCGACGGTTTGCCCAGTTGTTGTTGTTGTTTACTGACAGCTCAGAGTCTCCAGGTCATTTGGTGACGCTGATCTGTCATTACAACTTCAGCCGACCTTTCTCCACGCTTTGGCTGTCACTACGGCTCAGTCGAGCAGAAGCATATGCCTTCGGCACGGCTGAGCCGTTCGGCTGCCTTACGGGTTGTTGTGAATAGCCCGTACAGCAGCCCTTCGGTTTGACTGAACCAGAGGGCTCAGGCGGCCGAAGCGAGCCAAAAGATCAGCCGAAGCTACGGCTGGATCCTTTGGCTCTTTGTGAATAACCCCCTATGTGTTCACTGAATGGCCACTGTGCTGAGTGAGCAGCCCCTTGGGTTTTTACAGCACTTGACAGCGGAATACAGGACGCAGAAGACTGGTATCTCTGGCTACAACAGTGTTTTACAAGATCCAAGTGCCCCTACCAGGTATAAACTATGTATATTTACATTGGGCCAAGCTGGTCCGAAGTAAGTATGCATAAATATATATATACCAGCAGATCAGTTTTAAATGCGGTCTGCATTAGTTGTTTTTTTGTTACGCTTTTGTTCCTTATTTTCACCTGGTGATCCAGCCAGTAACACACTTCCTGTTTTAGGTTGACCCCACTTTATGGAGGAGCAAGGGAGCCACCCTTGGACAGCAACATTATCATCCTGTTGACAGGGTAGTGTTATATGGACTATCAAATTTGACTGAACTTGACTTACAAATTAAAGCCGTGCTCCAGTTGTTCTGCCTTACAGGCATTACATTTATTTCCTTGCCTACCTGCCTTCTCAAACTTGGCCACAAGGTGGCGCTAAGAGAAAATAGCTCTATATACAGGGATCTTAGACTAGCTTTCCTTTAAAAAAAAGTTCCCAGCAACCTTCAGCCAAAGAAGAAGGGAACAAGTGCATTCTGGGAATTCAGCTTCCATCTTGGAATCAAGGAGATGAGAATCTGATGCCATCCTTTACGCATGTCTGGAGTAAATGCCCACATTCCCCTTACGGAAGCATTGTATGGGCTTGCTTCTCTGAATATTTGGGAGCTATCACTTTATTTACATGTTCATATATTGATTGTATGTTTTCATGTTCTTTTTTACCAGTTTCACCCACCCTGTTTTATTAATAAAGCTTCAGGATTTCATCCAGTCTGGCTTATTGCAGAATAGGAAGGTTTAGCTTAGGGATGTCCCGATACCGATGCTAGCATCGGAATCGGGCCCGATACAGGGCATTTTGACAAGTACTTGTACTTGTCAAAATGCCCCGAACATATGTAGTACATATATACAGCACACACCTCCACTACACTCCAGCAATAGAGTTACAATTCTCCCCTGCTAACATGAATAGGTTAAACCATGATCCATAGTACATAACATGTAGTTGTACTATGGATCATTTAAAGTCACCTGTCCCTTTAAGAAAAAGTATCGGTAATTGGTATCGGCAAGTACATGAGGGTATTTACTTGTACTTGTACTTGGGGCTGAAAAGGTGGCATCGGGACATCCCTAGTTTAGCTGCATGTCGAGCTATACACAGGCCACAGGGTAACATGAACCGGGGACAGAATACCAGCTAACTTTCTAAGCAGTCCCAGCAACAGTTTCTTTCCTATTGAGATTTGACATAAATGAATAAAAGTTGACCATTGTAAGCACCCCTGTCAATGTTAAATGGTGTGTCTCAGTCCTCTATGTGCTGCTTTTGCTGGACAGTTGGGTCTGTTACAGGAAGTTGAAAAGTAACAGACTTACTGGCTGGATTACCAGTTGAAAATAAAGGAAATAAACCCCAATAAAAGAAAACGAATGCAGTCACCACATTTGAGGATTTGTACGCTGTAATATATTACAATATATTTTGCTTTTGGGTTCAGATACACTGTAATGGTTAATCGTCTCTTTTGAACTCAATGTTGAGTGTCTCCAAATATCAGAATTTGTGAAAGAGTGACACCTAGAGAAGAAACAAAAAGGATGCAGTGAATGCCGTCTCATAGACACACATAAACCTTAAAGGCTAAGTTCACCTTTTGCGAAAATGAAGGAAATGCATATTTAATAATATTTAAAAAATATGCTTTTCTTTAATTTCTGCATTTTAAGCCTGTGAAGCATTGCAACTGTGATCACTCAATCAGGACAGCAAAGCTTGGGCTTCTGCACATTTTCTCCCAGGCAGAGCTCCATACTGAGGTACGGAGTTTAAGTTAGGAAAGATGGGGAAAGACGGCTAGACTTCAAACTGCATTAAATCCCCTCATATAGCGTCCAGCCGCCCTCACTTTGGTTAAATGTGGTAGAGCTGTCCATATTCCCATCCAAGAAAACAATGATTTTGATTGATCTTGGTGTGCCTTTAACCTTATATTAGTGAACAATGATAAACCTTTTGAACTGGATACAAATAATAATAATAATTGGATGCTCCAGTTACTAAAAATGAGTACAGTGCACTGTTAACTTAGTGAAAATTATGTGAACATATCACAGTGAATAGCACAATAAACCGAAAAAATAACCGTGAAAGAGAAGTATTTTTATCCAGTTCAAAAGGTTTATCATTGTTTATTATAAGGTTAAAGGCAGTGGCGGAACTACCACCGGTGCAGGCGGTGCCGGGGCACCGGGGCCTGAGGCTGTAGGGGGGCCCAGTGGGGTCCGGTCCTGGGCACCCCCACAGCCTCAGCGCGGTCCGGTCCTGCAATATATGGCAGTGCACGGTCCCGGTGTTCGAACACCGGGGCCCCACGACGCGGGGGAGGGTGAGGGCAATAGTAGTTGTGTACTTGTGTACTGTTATTTCATTTCAACTGAATGAGCAGCGCTAAAAATCATACGAGTGAAGTGTTAAATGTTGTTATTCAAAAAGCTGCTGTGATATAGACCCCTAGGGTCTAATGAATGAAATTAGGAAAATAAACAGCGCTAAATAGCGTTAAAACGCGTGACCATGTCAACGGTCACACATTTTAACGTAGTCACAACCTTTTGATAGAACACCGCCATCAGAGGGGTATGGCCGGTACCCATGTGAGGGGTCTGTGGGGCATCTTACATGGGTATCAGCTGTACCGAGGCGGCATCCCGACGACCAGACCAGCCCACTTGGGACCCTGCAGAGCCCACCATAGAGAGTCTCAGGTGGGCTATATAGGATCTATGGTGTGCTCTGCAGGAAAGGCACAACAAGATCAATACTAGTATCTTTTATAATTTTTTAATACTCTTCATGCTATCTAGTTAATATGCATTAAGGGGGTTTAGCGCCGCAAAATCATTGTTTTCATTTCTATGACCTATTGTCTCTATTGTGGCAGCTTCATTTCCCATAACATCAAATTATTATCTAAGAGCGCAATTTAAAAATGTTTCATATTTTCATATTCCCATCCAGCCCATCTGAAAGGGCTCTAAACAGTTCGTAGACATGTGTCCTGTGCACTGCTCTTTCTTTACCTTGAAGAGAAGTGAGTACACAAATCCTCACAATGTAAACTTCCTTTCTTCTCCCATTGTCTCATTGTATAAATACATACAAAGGATTTCCTGTTAAAATCAGAATTGTTAATATCATCAGGCGCCAGAATCGTTGTTCTTATATGTGGATGCCTGACTATATAATATTGTAAGAGTTCTTGGAATAATTACACACAATCACAGCACTATTCACCCATATTCCTCAGTGAAAAAGCAGACAATGGGGCTGAATAACAAAAGAAGTTATGAACATTCACTTCAATTATCCAACTGCGTGAAAAGGAAATTCCTGTTTACCTATTTCATCTGCACATAATTGGGGATGCAAAGTAAACAGGGATTTTCTGTTCTCATGATTGGACCATTACAGTAAATATTCACACAATTCATTGGGTGAAGATCCTCAACTCCTTTAGTAAATCGGCTCCCTTGTCCTGAAGTTACAAATCTAGTTCATTGTATTCCAAGAAATCCCAATGTTGCCTCCCTCATCGCTGTATTTGATTTTGAAGAAGTCTAAGGCAAACACACAAAATTCAGCCATATCAAACCCGAAGTTTCAGTAAAAATTCACTTAAGTTAATTTTAGTGCACAAAAGCACAATATAATAGCCAAGAAGAGGTTAATAGATACCCAACATGCCAAGCTTAAAAATTGCATGTATCCGTCAAACGATGAAAAACTACGGTACCCCAAATTGTCCATAGGCAATGCTTTAAAAGCCTGTACAGGTCATCAGTTTAGAGTTAATCGTGAATATTGGTCCTAGAATTATTACTCTATGTGGCATACGTGGTGATACCTAACATGTGGTGCAATCGTTTTCGTATGTAGGTGCACTTGATGAGTGTTTGCATTAGCATGTGCTGTATGTGGGGATGGGGGACTTTTAAAAAAAAGTTGGGGTGTTTTTAAATTTATTTTATTTAGCTCTATTTTTTTTAAACATTTTTCCTACTTTGCTTCATTGCTATCACATAGGGGGCTCAGAAGACCCCTATGTAATAGCACTTTAATGATGACAGGTGCTCTTTTAGGATAAATTACTGTCAATTCTGGTTTCATTAAGCAGGGAAGGAGAATGCTGGTCTCTCTCCTCTCTATCTGCCAACACCTGCAATGCCAATCCTGAGGGGCAGAAGGGGCAGGGGAGCTCAGGAAGCAAATTTGTGTTTGCCAGGAGGTGTGAGGGGGGTGCACACGTTTAGCGACCCTTGGAAGCAATCAGGTGGTTTTACACAATTAAATACCTATAGCTGCCAGGAATCTGTTTACTGGGTCCTGCTGCTGCCATATGACATATGCCAGTGGCAAAGAAAGCCTTGAAGGGTATTTATGGTCAGTAAATTAAAAATAAATTTGTATTTCTATATCAAGATTTCATACGTGCTATTTCATTCCTAATAACTATATAATTCGAGAAGTTTGTGAACTTACTTATTAAAGACGCTCCTAGGATGTACTTCCTCAATGTACTGATACAATTTCACTCAGCCCTGTGAATATGTACTTCCATGTTTCACAATTCTCACCGATCCTGCATTCTGAATTACAACTCAATGTCTGAGCAATATAACATTATCATTGATTGCCGGAAGCCGCGCATGATGAGATATGTAATCTTGAGAAACCAAGATTGCATCATATCAAGCAGCAGAGAAAGCGATGCAAAGCTCACTGGGAATCCAGGAAGTTGTTAAAAGTGATGGGCAGATGGAAGGCAGCTCTCGCTACATAAAAGGGGATTTTTATTATTACAAGGACTGCAACAAGTGTTTGCAGTGTATACTGTGCGTAGACTCTTTAATCATACCCCTTTAAACTATTACCAATATTCAGCGCTATGTAGCCACACCCACTTTTCACCGGGTATGCTGTGCTTTATTCCTTGTCCAGACTCTTTATGAAAGTCTAAAAATAGCACGTATGTTATTGCAGAATACATTTTATAACGCCACAATTTACTTAAATTATAATTTTCTTGATTTTGTCTTTTGGACAGATGGCCTCACATTCTTATCACACAACTTTTGATATGGTGCAGGATTTATAGTTGACTTGATGACTATAAGCTACCCAGGCCCGGAAACAGCAAAGCAACCCCAAACCATAACATTTCCACCACCATTGGCATAAGTTCCTAAAAATGCTGTCTTCCATTTTCTTCAAACATGTCTTACTGGGGCCAAAGAATGTGTTACTAAGTCCAGGCAATTGTATCTGTTCTTCATCATTTCACAGCACATTCTTCCAGAAGGCCTAGCCTTTCCTTATATGGCCAATGGCAAACTGTAGTCTTGGCTTTTTCCTGACATACCTTCCATGCAGGTGCAATATCAATCTAATTGTAGATGCACTTTAGCACAAACATTTGGAAAGGGTACCTCCAGATCCCGCAATAACATTTTGTGGCTCTTGGAGGCTGCTTTTTGCATCAAACATTTAGCTCTTGAGCTGGAATTGCTGGGCCGACCAATCCTGGAGAAATTAGAAGTCCTTTATAAATCTAAGCCAGTTTTAAATCATATTCTTTACAGTGAAATGACTGATTTCAAATCATTTGATCTGATTTTAAATCTCTTGCCAGACACATAGGCATCCACAACCTTCTTTCTGAAGGAATACATCAGATCCAAGATATCTGAGATTTATTTAAGACGGGTTCCACCTGCATACTCCCTAAGGAGGTTCTAATCATTGGCACCTTATCTGGAACAGTGAATGTTCACGTAACTTAGTGAACAAGGTAAAGCTGTATTTACTTCAGTCATTCAATTACATGCAAGCAACAATCCTGTATTATTTCTCTTGCATGAGTGGGTATTGAAGATAAACACAATTCAAAGTGAGGATACACTTTGCTAAGTGAGCAGACTATATTCCTTACCTGAAACAAAATTAGTGGGTTTGATTTACTAAATGGTTTGAGCATGTTAACTTTAAAACTGAATTATCTCTTAGCATAGTGAATGAGGTGAAGCCAAGTAAAAGCTCACTTGCAAAGAATAGTGAATCATATGCAAGGGGAAAAAAAGAATGTTTTTGCCTGCATATCAATGGATGATTGAGGTCACTTCATTCACTGAACTAAGTGCAAATTCATTTAAAGCAGATCTTTACCACCTTTCACTAAAAATTACATCAGCATACAGCTCTGCATGCTGAAATGAAATCATCTTACATTCATTAGCTAAACAAACATATTTTTATTTTACTTACAATTGTTTTTTTCCACTTGCTGGTCCACTTTGGCACAAATATAATGTATATGATATAATGTGCCCAAGCGTTGTATCCTGGGAAGGTTACATCAGCAGAGCATTGCTGGGAAATCTCATCTGTAATCTCACGAGATCTCAGGGAAAGGCATTTTCCTCCCCTGAGATGATGTGCATGGTCACATGTCCTAGTCCCATGTGCCAGAGTTCCAGGAAGTAAAGATCTAGTAACCTGCCCTTAGATAAAATGGTCGCTGTCAGAAGACTGGGGAAGAAAAGAAAACTAAGGTATGCAAAAAATAAAAAGCCAACAATGGCCTAGAATCATATTTGTAGATTGCTATTACTAAACATTTCTAAAGGTGCCTTTGTTGTTATTTTGAAGATATGGGTAAAGTTCTTCTTTAACCTGTACACTTTTATCATACCTCCCAACTTTGTGAGATGAGAAATGTTGGAAATACAGCAGCATATGCTGATATGCACCAATTGTATTACTGACATTATAATGTACTGATATATTGTTATGTCTTTTGAGCTGTAGATGGCGCTGTAGTGCAATGTTGCTGTCTCTATAAGCATGCTTATCTATGATACACAGAACGTTTTGCTATATATATGTTTCCTGCACAATGCTCTCAAGAAAGAGGGACAAAGTGTATGTGCAAAGTAGTATATGCAAGTCAGTTATGCAGACCATGAAGAATTAATGTGCAAAAAAAATTGCTTAAACACGCAAAATATTTTTATTTATTACTTCATATTGGCCTTTCAAAATAGCAAAGGCAACAATTTAGAGACTGGATGAAAGGTTTAGGTAGGTAAATTGTACTTTTTATTCAGGTCTATACATAAAACTGAGGAGGAAAACATGGACAGAGAGACTTGGTTCCAAAAGAGAGGCAATTCCTCCAAATGAGGTGCACTCCCTAGGGCCGGATTTCCCACAAGGCCAACCAAGGCCTGGCCTCTGGGGCAGCAGGGAGTAGAGGGGCAGCAGGGGAGCAGAATTCCTATCTCCCGATGCACAGGACATGCAGTCCCGGGCGCCGGGCAGGTAGTTGTTATCTACATTTAACCCTGCTTTGGGCAAGCATAGCTAAATGTACAGCGGGGAAGAAGTTGCTTGTTTTGTACAAGTGATCTCGGCGATGTCACCGAGATCACTTGTATGCAGCCTGCGGGTCTGCCATTCTCCATGTGGGGGGGGGACCTGGCACTCCCTTCTTTAGTAAATCAATGCTATTGCATTTTACATTTCAGTACAACAATATGCTATTGTAATTCCCTGAAATTGTCAGTAAAAAAAATCCACATATGGAATGACATGAAGCACAATGTACCAAATAAGCACATTTACAAAGACCACATTTTCATCCCAGTTATGGCCATTGCAGTGAAGGTATACTATTCAAGGACATGTTGTGAGGCTATCATAGACCATGTGTTATAATACTCAGAGTGTGTTTTTAACTACAAGAATTCCGGCCAGGTGGCAGCTCTAAATTCCCAGATGATACAGATTACACAATTAGAAGCTGTGACTGAAACCTTCTGTATGCACACTCACATCATATGAATAGAGGACACTGTCATCTAGTGGACAAAATGTATACTGCACCAAACGTCTCCCAATTATGAATTAGGTAAACTCTGGAAGAAGTATCTCCAGTGGCGTCAAAAGAGGGGTGCAGGGGGTACGGCCCGCACCCGGGTGTCACCATTGCAGGGGTCAAGCAAAACAAATGGCAAACGCACTCATCAATTTGTTACCAGCTTTACAGCAAGGTGCACATGGAAGGGCCTAATACAGTACAAATAGCAAAAAGTTTTCCCAGCACACTCGCCAGCCAGCATGCAATAAAACTTGTCTCACCATTAATGTTAAAAACAGAGGTTTGGATACACGTCTTCTGCAGAAAATGTGAAAGCTGTACAGCCGGGCCAAGGCACCTCTAGATAGTGCGGTCCTAACTCTAAACTATGAGAGTCTCCATCTTGGAGCACATGTGACAAAAGATCAAATTGGGTGCAGGTTTGTCAGGAGGAAGCCCAACCTCCCTTAAAGGCACAGGGACGCACAAGGGATCCCGCACATCACAAGGCAGCTCAGACCCCCCATGCGTCACTTCACCAGTACAAACAGCAAAAAGTTTTCCCAGCACACTCGCTAGCCAGCATGCAAGAAAACTTGTCTCACCGCTAAGGTTAAAAACAGAGGTTTTGATACACGTCTTCTACAGAAAATGTGAAAGCCGCACAGCCGCGCCAAGAGTTAGGTCCGCACTATCTAGAGGTGCCTTGGCGCGGCTTTCCCATCTTCTGCAGAAGACGTGTATCTAAACCTCTGTTTTGTTTTTTTTTAAACAAACTTTTATTCTGTTTTTGCGACTAAACCCCCAACAGGGCTAGCCGTACCTTTCCATGACAAACAATACAAAGAATACGAGGTTTTCTCATAACTACCTCGACAATTGCACCAGAAATAACAACACCTTACCCTCTTTCCATTTTTCCCGTGCTGGTTGCCCCCATAACTATAAGCAGTACTGAACTCGTCTATTTTGTTTTTGTTGCTGCCCTACTACTCTGCTATTGCCCTAACCTCTATACTGGTCACCGTGGAGCTGATTAACTGCTTAGGAAATAGGTGAGTAGTCTAGTAATCGAAAAACCTCTGTTTTTAACCTTAGCGGTGAGATGCATGCTGGCTAGCGTTTTGGTGTCACCCCCCTCTAAAAAGTCGGGCACTCAGTCATGGACAGTATCATCGACAGTATCAGGAGAGAGGAGGGGACCTGGCAGCATACCTCATCCCGCCGGGTGAATGTCCCCTCCTCTCTCTGCCGGCATCCATCACCAAGATGGCCACCAACAGGCATCAATCAGATGCGCGAGGTGACGTCACGTACGCGCGCGATGACGACGCGGCGGGGTGTCACCCAGTCTAGAGACCCGGTGACACCCGACCTTGGGACGCCCCTGGTATGTCAATTCCCAATGTACCAAATTATGGCAGATTTATACATTTTGAACATAGATGCATGTATTTAGCATGCAGAATAAAATAATTAAGCTGATAAAAAGTACATGATACTCTGCAGTCAGCTTTAAATCAGGTGGAAAATGTAATACTAGATTTTTACTAGTTGCAAGTCTTTTTATGGCCATGGGCTACTGAAATCTATGTAACTGAGTAAATAATTATAGTCACATCTTTTTGTGTGCATGCATTAACACTTTTTTTATTATTATTGATGCATGTGGCATTGTGGCAGCTATTCACTTTCAATGAGCTCTTAGCGAACCCTAAAACAGAAGTCTGGGCAAGTTTTTTCTTAAAGGAGAACTATGGGGTTAGGGCTTTTCCCCATAGTTCACCTTAGGGTAACGGGAGGACACAAACTAGCGTCCTCCCGTCACCCTAAGCTTGCGGTATACTGAGACGCCGCAGGATACCGCAAGCTACAGCAGTATACTGTGGCGCAATTATGTCTGGATGCGCCCAGCTGCGTGAGTGACAGCTGGCTCTGCCTATCTAGAGGCAGAGCCAGCTGTACCCGCCCCCTCCCCCGTCCGTTCCGCCAGTCAGCGCTGGAGGATCGGAGCGGGGAGGGGGAATCCAGCCACTCCTCTGTCACGGCAGAGAGCCATGACAGGATTGAGAAGTGAGCGAACGCCGGTGTGTGTCTCATTGTCACAGGTCGGCTAGAACTATGATAAACCTTGGAGCCAGCTTTCTCTTAGACTGGTCCCTGGAGTCTCTCTCCCTCTCCGCTGCAGTGGTCCAAGGATCCTTGGATCATCACATTCTATACACATTGGGGGAGTTTATCATAGCAGTTGCGAGTGTTTGAACTTGCTTGGAATATATTTGATGCACTTTGCACCAGATTTATGTTGCTAGTGTAATGTTGTTGATAAATAAGGTTTAATAGGCTCCAGGAAAGAAGACTTGTAACTCCAGGCAAAAAGCTTAACTGTCGCTTGTTGAAGAAGTGGTCATGGTCCCCAAGAAGTCCCTTCTTAAGTTGTGATTGTTCTATTAGGTGATGCTCCAGTTTCAGACAGCCGCAAGGAAAAAGGAACAAGTGCAGATGAAAACAGGTGCAAAAACCATGCAATTGAAAAAGTAGTGCAAGCTCTGGTCAAAACAGGGGCACATGTTAAAAGACAGATTTGCACATAAAAAATAAATGATCTAAGAGGCTAAACTGTCGCAATTGCTTTGATAAATTCCCCCATTACATAGAACGTGAAGATGCCGAGGGACATCCACCACTGAAACAGAGGGGGAGACAGGCTTCAGGAACCGGAGTAGCTGCCAGCCAGCTCTTAAGTTTGGGTGAGTGTAACTTTTTTTTAGCACCTACACAAAAATAAGCACTTAAAGTGGACCTGAACACTCAAAAATCAAATTCTACCAATGCATGTATGATGATCAATAATAGCACAGACATGTCAGATGTAAAATGCTGTGATTTGAAATACTTACACTTGCAGAGCATTCACTTCCTGCTTTGAAAGGGCAAAATGACTTCAGTTAGCCAAAACAATGCACACTGGGATTGCCTTGTCATCAGCAGAGCATTGCTGGGAAATCTATCGAGATCTCAGGGAAAGGCATATTTCTCCCATGAGATGATGTGTATGGTCACATGTCCTAGTCCCATGTCCTAGTCACATGTTCCAGAAATTCAGGAAGTAATAGGAGAGCTAGTAATCTGTCCTTAGTAAACATGACCACTGTCAGAAGACTGGGGAAGAAAAGAGAAATAAGGTATGCAAAGAATACAATGCCCGCAATTATCTAGAAGTATGTGTGTGTAGATTGTCATTGCTAAACATTTCTAAAGGTCTGTATGTTGTTATTTTAAAGATATGAATAAAGGTCCGCTTTACCACTTGCACTTGTAGGGTTAAGAAAAGAAATTGCCCGGAGTTCTGCTTTAACACTAGAAAAATGGACCTGCTGTACTTTTCGTCAATTTAACGCACTGTAACTCATGTACATTCACATTGAAGTTCAGGTACATTGTTTTATACTGTATACCGTATTTTTCACTCCATAAGACGCACTTCCCCCCCCCCCCAAAAAATGTGCATCACACCCTGTCCTCTGCACTGTGCATCACACCCTGTCCTCTGCACTGTACATCACACCCTGTCCTCTGCACTGTACATCACACCCTGTCCTCTGCACTGTGCATTACACCCTGTCCTCTGCACTGTGCAACACACTAGACTTGTGTGCCGTCAAAAAATGTGTTCTGTTTCGTTTCGTAAAATCCGTTATTTCGTATTTCGTAATTTGTGTCAAAACTCAATTCGGATTCGTACGAAATACGAAATTTCGTTAGTGGCTGTTATAGTTTCGTAACTGTACGAACATTCGTTATGATGACGTTAAAAAGCAAAATACCTTTGTCAATATTGGAGTCGATGTGGTAGTTGTTTTTTTTATCCGAAATACGAATTCCGTTAACGGATTCCGTTTTCCGAATTCCGTATTTCGGACTTTAAAAAAAACTACCATCAACTACAATATAAATGTACATTGCTTTTTACCTTCAATACAACGGATTTTCGTAACGGAACGAAATTCCGTGACGGAATTTCGTATTTCCTGCCTGTATTGCAATGCAACTCTCAGCAGCAGAAGAGAAAACCTGATTGGTCAACCAAAACGAAATACGAATTCCGTTAACGGATTCCGTATCCGAATTCCGTATTTCGGATTTTAAAAAAAACTACCATCAACTACAATATAAATGTACATTGCTTTTTACCTTCAATATAACGGATTTTCGTAACGGAACGAAATTCCGTAACGGAATTTCGTATTTCCTGCCTGTATGTATTGTAATGCAACCCTCAGCAGCAGCGGATCCGTATTTCGGATTTAAAAAAAAATCTTGTCATGTTGTTCAACCTCATTTACAGGGGTAATATTAGTTCCCATTTCAAAGAAATTCGGATCCGAAATTCGGAACGGAATTTCGTATTTCGGATATATAATTCGGAAAATGCAATTCGGATTCGGATGCTCCCGAAATTCGGAATTTCAGGAAAATTCGTACGAATTTCGATTCGTAACGAAACGAATCGCACATGTCTACAACACACCCTGACCTCTGCACTGTGCATCACACCCTGTCCTCTGCACTTTTTTTTTTTCTTTTTTTTTTGCCTCTAAACCTAGGTGCGTCTTATGGAGCGAAAAATACGGTAAGTACGTTGGTGGGTCATGAATGGCATCACACTGCAACACACATATACAATGGGGGGAATTTATCAAAGCAATTACGACAGTTTTAGCCTCTTAGATCATTTTTTTTATGTGCAAATCTGTCTTTTAACATGTGCCCCTGTTTTCATCTGAGCTTGCACTACTTTTCCAACTGCACATGTTTTTTGCACGTGTTTTGCACCTGTTTTCTTCAGAGCTTGCAATACTTTTTCAATTACATGTTTTTTGCACCTGTTTTGCACCTGTTTTCTTCAGAGCTTGCACTACTTTTTCAACTGCACGTGTTCTGGGGCTCTATGAAACTGGAGCATCACCTAAGAAAACAATCACAACTTAAGAAGTCCCCATGACCACTTCTTCAAGATGCGACAGTTAAGCTTTTTGCCTGGAGTTACGAGTCTTCTTTCCTGGAGTCTTTTAAACCTCATTTATCAACAACATTACACTAGCATCATAAATCTGGTGCAAATATATTTCGTGCAAGTGCAAACACTCGCAATTGCTATGATAAATTCCCCCCCAACATGTCTAATGAAAATTACATTTATTATCAAGGCTTAGACTGCATTGATAAATAAGGTGCAAATAACGTGGACATTTCGTCACTTAAAGAAAAGTGGAGCAACTCCCTTGATAAATTCCCCCCAATGTGTTGTAAAGTGTTGGGGTAATGCACATTAGAACAGTATTTTTAACATGTGTTACACTTACCCTGCTTGCAAAGGTCTAAATCTAGCCCCAAAGAGAAGAAGAAAAAAAACTTTGGGTGCAATTACACTTTTATAAGCAGCCTTATAAATCAAAACACTTTTTTTTAGGATGATAAATGCCATGCCATATTTTAGCCAGAAAGCCCAAAAAGTGAACTAGTATAATTTTAGTTACCCAGTGCCTAATTCTCTAGAGCCAGAGCCAGCTGTGCCCGCCCCCTCCCCTCCCCATCCCTCCAAGGAGCGCTGGGGGAGCAGAGTAGGGAGGGGAGAATCACTGCTCTCTACATGGAGGAGACTGTGAGCTTAGCGATCAGTAGTCACATGATCGCTCAGCTTTTATTATAGAGCTAGCGTGTAACAGCTGCAGTGTCCCACTCTGGTTTTTAAGTATTGGGAAGAGTACATCCAGGATCGCATTTACCCTCCCTGCCGCCAGGGGCGGACTGGGCCGGGGGGCAGGGTGGCATTTGCCCCCCAGGCCTCTCCGATGCCGTCACGTACGGCTCCCGTGACCCACGTTGCCACCTGCACCCGGCCGGCCCGCCCGCCCGCATCCGATGCGGCTCTGTGATCGGCGGCTGCTGCTCCTCAACGGGGTTCAGCCAGACCCTCCCGCCCACATCCACGCGCCTCACCTCCTCCCCGCCTCACGCTTGCCGCTGCCAGACCTGCCAGCCCATATCCACGCTCCACACGCCGCACCTCCTCCCCAACCGCCCACATCCACGATCGGCACAGGGGCGCGGGGAGAAGAAGAAATAAGGAAGATCAGGCGTGAGGAGATGACAGCCGCCGACAGACAGGACCTTTCTCAGAAACAAGTTGCTGGAAGACTGCTCAGGTAAACCTGCACTTTCCCACACATGGTGCTCTATAATGTATTGCTGGGATAGTGGGATTTGTAGTCCTCTATAGCTGATGGTAGCTTGTGCTGTACTGTATATTATACAGAGCAATATACCACCAGCTATAGAGGACTACAAATCCCAGCAATACATTATACACTGTATATATATAGCTCGTGATATTCTGCATTGCCCTGTGTAATTTACTATTGCTGAGAATTGTTATTCCTCTATAGCCGGTGCCATTTTGCATTGATTGCTATATAATTTTACACTTTCCATTTCACTAAGAGCAAAATCACACATGGACTCATATACACACACACACACCTGCTCAAACATAAATGCATACACGCAATAGGTTGGACTTGATGGAATTATGTCTTTATTCAACCTCAAATACTATGTAACTATGTAACTATATTGCAAACCACACTTTTTTATTCCCACCACTCCAAGCTTGCTCCCGTGATGGACTACAATCTCAGTACAAACTAGTAGTCCATCACTGGAGCCATTTTTATTTATCCGATTAATCGAACTAAATAAATGGCTAACTAATTGATTTTGAAAATAATCGTTAGCTGCAGCTCCAAATGAATGGTCACCCTACACCAGGGATCCCCCCACTAACAACCAGGGAGCCTCCACTGGCCACCACAGAGCCCCCACTAACCACCAGGGAGCTACCACAGAGCCTCCACTAATTATTAGGGAGCCCCCCACTGGCCACCACAGATCCCGCACTGACCACCCGACAGTCCGCATTGGCCACCTGTGAGCCTAATTAGGGAGCCGCCTCTGCTGCACCCACACGCACCAGTAAAACTCTCTGGACCACTGGTGAGACCCTGCACAACCCTCCTGAGACCCTGGAGACATCAGACAGAGAACCCAGAGCAACAGTGTATGTAGCTTCCTATTATTCTGCATTGCTGTAATATGTATTGCTGGGATTTATAGTCCTCTATAGCTGATGCTATTCTGCATTGCTGTATAATGGTATTGCTGGGAATTGTAGTTCTCTATAGCTGTTGGTAGTCATTATTGCTGGGATTTATAGTCCTCTATAGCTGATGGTATTCTGCATTGTTGTGTGATGGTTTTGCTTGGAATTGTAGTTCTCTATAGCTGATGGTATTCTGCATTGTTGTGTAATGTATTTCTGAGATTTATAGTCCTATAGCTGATGGTATTTTGCATTGTTGTGTAATGTATTGCTTGGAATTGTAGTCCTCTATAGCCAATGCCATTCTGCAATGCTGTACAATGTATTTCTGAGATTTATAGTCCTCTATAGCAGATGGTATTATTCTACATTGTTGTATAATGTGCTGAGATTTGTAGTCCCTCCACAGCTTGGAGTTAGTGGCAGAACTACCAGGGTCGCAGCAGTCGTACACGCGCACAGCACTGACGAGAACCGAAAGGGGGACATGAAAACAGCCGATTCGGATGACTGGGCCCCACTGAAAGTGACATAGTCGAGAAAATGTATAGGATCGAGAAAAATTATAGAACACTGACTTTGACACTGTCCGGCCCCTCCCACAGCTCACAGCCCAGAAGCATGGACAGCCAGCAGCGGTCTACAGTGGGTGAGAGTGCCTAAGTCCCAGTCATGGAGCTGAGTAAGGCCAGAACCATGTAGGGAGCCCAGTGGGAGGAGAACACCATCCCCTAGCCAGTCGTCCCTTTCATGGACTTACTAGGAGTCCTCACATCTCCCGACCATTCACACTACCGTTACATGGATGGCAAAAGTGGCAGACAGGGGCGGGTGAGAAGGCGGGGGAAGAGGCATAGCGGGAGGGGGGCCAAGTTGCAGCACCATGGGCCTCTGGGTTGTACTTGCCCCCTGGGCTAAAAGTTGCCAGTCAGCCCTGTCATTTTAATGTAATTATTATTACTTATTATTTTTTACTTTTATTTATGTAATTATTTTTTTAATCAATTTTTTTCACGTATCTTTATTGCTATCACGCAGGAGCTAACAAGCCACTGTGTGCTAGCATTTGGAGGTGACAGGTTCTCTTTATTGACCCTGTCACCTCCAATACAGGAGTTCTAGCACAGCACTGTGCTGGAATTCCTGTGACAGGTGAGAGAGGAGGAGCACAGCTCTCCCCTCTCACTGTCTACAAGGAGCAGCAGGGTTACTCTTAACCCTGCCGCTCTGCTCACCGCTGTCCATACTGAAGACGGCGGCGAGGACGGAGCCGGAAGGACACAGCATGGAGACATCGCCGAGAACACTTGTAAAGAAACAAGTGATTTCTCCTATTCTACATTTAGTCCTGCTTGTGCCTCTGTTTATGTTGGAGACATTTCCCCTGATTTCTTGTGCTAGTGAGGGATCACAGGCATGAATAAAAATTCTTCCCCCATTCTACAAATAATAAAAGGGTTTATATTGCTGTATGTGTCCCTTTGTAAGAATTAACCAATAACCTATCCCCACTTCATACAGAAAAAAAGTTTTGGCTGGAGTTTACTTTTATTTTTTACTGTACAAAGTATGTTGCAGGCAGAGAAAGGTTAAAGTATAAGTTACTCTTTATTAATTACGGTAATATCGAGACAGATGATCCGTTCTTCTTTCTGTCCAGCAAATGCCCGTATTTTTACAATTATTGCGCCCTGAAAAATAGGATAGGACAGAAAATTAAACAGCATAAAAAAAAGCCATGCTGACAAATACACATATACAAGTGCATTTTATACCTTGCAACCTCCCTTGTTTAAGAGTGTATGTGCAGTGATAATGAGCTAAGTTGCGCTAGACATGCAATAGACATCATAGCTCCGTGGATGGTGTACAATCAGCATTGTTGGTCTGTGGATGGTGTACTCTTAGCATTGTTACTCTGTTGATGCTATACAATGAGCATTTGTTACTCTGTTGATGCTATACAATGAGCATTTGTTGCTCTGTTGATACTATACAATGAGCATTTGTTGCTCTGTTGATGCTATACAATGAGCATTTGTTGCTCTGTTGATGCTATACAATGAGCATTTGTTACTCTGTTGATGGTATACAATGAGGATTTGTTGCTCTGTTGATGCTATACAATGAGCATTGCTGCTTTGTGGATGATGTACAATGAGTATTATCACTTTGTACATGATGTGCAATCAGTATTGTTGCTTTGTGCATGGTGTGCAATGAGCATTGCTGCCCTGTAGATGGAGTACAATGAGCATTGTTGCTCTAGTGATGGTGTACAATTAGTATTTGTGCTCTGTTGATGGTGTACAATGAGCATTGTTGCACTGTTGATGGTGTACAATCAGTATGGTTTTTTTGTTGATGGTGTTCAATGAGTCTTGTTGCCTTGTTGACGGTGAACAATGTACATTGTTGCTCTGTGGATGATGTACCTGTTATATACCTGTTTTTGTGTGCCTGCAGATGGTTTAGTAACTTTGAAATGACCACAGGTTCAGCTTCAATACAATAAAGCTATAAAATATTTCACAAAGAAGAAGTGTGTCTGGTATGTGGGATGTAAACTCTGAATGAAATGCTTGTCTTTCTGTTGGATATAAATCTCAGTCCAAGAATAACTGTTATAATAATATATTAGACCAAAACCACAATACCTTGAAATGTGGTACCTTAGAAAGGCTTCTTCTTTTGTACATTGTGATTGTCTCTGTAGAAACACATATATATTCCATCATTAGTGGACATGTGTAAAACTTTAAACTCAAAAGTAAAATTCACAGAATTGAATGTGTCATTTAAGTTGTAATCACTGGTAGGTCATGTCAGATTACTTTTAAACTAGAAAAAGATGGTAACCGCATAGATTTATAACCAGCCTTTGTAGCAGGGTGCACATGGGAAGGCTTACAACAATACAAAACACAAAAAGTCCCCAGCACACCTGCCAGCTAGCCTGCAACAAAATAAATTACCCTGTCAACAGTATGCGTTAAAAGCAGAGGTTTTAGTTGCACAAACCTTTGGCCAATAACATGTAGAAGGCACACCGCCCCGTCAAGGCACCTCTGTAAAGTGTGGTCCTAACTCTATTTATATGAGTCTCCAAGTGGGGGCGCACTGGGAGTCACAGCGTGCATTTTTGGTTGCTGGGCCTCCAGTGCGTCCCTGCCCCTGGTGAGGAGGAGTAGGCTACCTCCTGGTACACCTGCATTTAATTTATCGACTGTATTGTTATGCTCCCATTTGGAGACTCATATAAATAGAGTTAGGACCACACTTTACAGAGGTGCCTTGACGGGGCGGTGTGGCTTCTACATATTTTTGGCCAAAGGTTTGTGCAACTAAAACCTCTTTAAGTTGAACACAGCTACTTGTTGAAAAAATCCCTGTTGCAGGTATACAGACAGAGGCTTGAACAAGGGGCTTGACAGAGGTTTGAACAGGCCTACCCAAAATTTTATGTAATGGCATTTATTAAAACTGCAACACAACATGTTGGGACTCATTTGAATATCCTGTGGGACTGTAATTAAAGGAGAACTATGAGGTGAGTGCTTTTCACTCACCTCATAGTTCTAGCCGACCTGTGACAATGAGACTGTCACAGGTCGGCTCAGTAGATCGGGAGGTGAGCGAACACATACCGGCGTTCGCTCACCTCTCGATCCTGTCACGGCTCTCTGCCGTGACAGGGGAGGGGCTTGATTCCCCCTTCTACAGTTTGCGGTATACTGAGCCTAGGGTGATGGGAGGATGTTAGTTTGTGTCCTCCCATTACCCTAAGGAGAACTATGGGGAAAAGCCTTAACCCCATTGTTCTCCTTTAAAGTCCAAAGTGACCACAGGGCCACTAGTAAAAGAAACCCGGTGTATTAGGTGTAGTGCTTGGCCCTTAGACTCTTAGTTCAATGACTCTTAGTCCCTTTAAGTACATTCATCGACTTGAATGAAGCTAATGCAGGAAAGATCTGTGGTTTGTTTCGGGGGTTTTTTTTTCAATTATTATTGCCAGTGTTCTTGGATTATGTGACCATACAAATGCCCAGCAAAATGCACAGCAATGCTGTCGATAGGAATAAGCCCCAATGTATTATCAATGTACGTTATTTTAAAAAAATTAAAGAATAAATATAGAAGTAAATGAGTGCAGTAAATATATCAAACAGACATTGTTCTGCCCTGCAGGGAAAAATAATTGTTTATCTGCCTGCAGTATCAAAATCAGCCACAAGATGGAGCTGATTAGAAAACATCTCTATTTAGTAGGGATGCACCGAAATTTAATTATTAGACCGAAACCAAAAATAAAACATTTGTCAGGCTGAAACTGAAAATGATGGGTTTTTTTATTGTTAATTTTATTTTGGATACAAAGGAACAGATTGTTTCCACAGTGGGCTGTGCA
>NW_017307327.1:0-33792 GCF_000935625.1 Nanorana parkeri
TGGCGTGTTTGTGAGGTTAGTAAATCAACCCCAATGTCTTTATTTTCAATGGATTCCACTACCTCCAGATACAGGGTGTAGCAATGGGAACATATGCGTCTTAGACGTATATGCTCGGCTGATGATCTGTTTTAGTAGGAGGCAAAAAACTCAGACACAGTCTATTATTGAGGGGCTATAGCAAAAAAAAGTCCTTAAGAAAGCAAACCAACGTGTCAAGGCCCAGAGACGGGAGAAATTGATTTACTCTTCTAGAAATAAACGTAGAGATCCTGGTGAAACCTCTAATGTGCGATTCATTACGCGTTACTCACTGGCATTTACTTCTGGAGGACTCTAGTATCTCTAAGTTTATAGGCCCCAAACCTGAAGTTGTATATAAGCGCTCCAAATCTTTGAGAAACCAACTGGCACATAGACATTATCTATCACAGGCAGAAATTAGCACTAGAAGGGATAATGCCACTTTTTGTTGCCAACAATGCAATTTCTGCAAATATATAAAAGCAAGGTAATCATATCAAACTACCTAACGGCAGACTGTGGTTCCCCAGGCATCATATTGATTGCAACACCAAGGGGATTGTTTACCTAATGTCATGTGTGTGTGGAGCATTCTACATTGGCAAAACAATTAGACCATTTTCTAGACGGATTCAGGACCACATATATCTAGCCCTCAATGGTAAGATGACCACACCGGTTAGCCGACACATCGGGCTATATCATAATTTCAACCCTGGGGTCCTGTCTTTTTATGGCTTGGAGCACATCGAGGATAATATACGGGGTGCAAAATTTAGATCAGAAAGTTCTCTGTTGATCGATTGCCTGATGTGGTTCATTCTAAACTTCGGAAGGAGCTCAGTGAAGGGAGGATTGCGGGACCTTTCTCGTCTCCTCATTTCACTGACTTCCGTCTGTCGCCTCTGGGGGTTGTTCCTAAGAAGGAGCACAATGAATATCGCATTATTCATCATTTGTCTTTTCCACAAGGCTCTTCTTTGAATGATGGCATTTCTCCTCATTTGGCATCGGTTTCCTATTCCACTTTTGAGGGACTAATCATGTCAGTATAGATTTTGTTTCATTAATCCATGAAATGTATGTAATCATGGCTAGTGTCAATTATGGTTAATGATGTCTAATCCAACTACTAGAACCAATTTTATTATATTCATGTATCCAAAGAATACATTTTGATATATTTTATATGTGCATGGTTTGATACCTATCTACAAAACCCTTTATTTCCAAAAAAAAATGCATACTATACACATTAGGGTGAGAGGTTATTATAAGAGGCCAAGGTGGAGGCGATCCACAGGTTTTTTAGAGTTTGATTATCTAGGATCTGAAGGTGATTCCTCTACCAGACCCTATCCCTAGTGTGTTACCTCCACATATTGTCCTCTGGACCATGCAAAATATTTTGTGATAATTATCGTTCAATATAATTTGAGTAAACAGCATAATTTGTTACAAATAGCTTAAAGGTATATCCAATAATGTCTGGACTATGGAGATCTTCTTGGGATGGGCTAATGGTTAAGATACAAAAGAACTGTTCTAGCCAGCAAACAAAAGAATCTGAACTGAGCACCTTCATGTTCTAATTAAAAAAAAACTCTTGGAAAAGAAATCCCAATGCTATTGGCATAGGAGATGTTTTGAACATTATATGGAGTGCTATAGCCCATGGGGGCTCCGTATTCAAATCTTTCCCTATGTTAGAAATATAGATCAGGATCGTAAACAAGCCTCGAAAAATCTACAGAAATGTCCCATCAATATGATGGAGATTCTGGTGGGTCACTACCAGAAGGAAAGCTCCATCATAGACAAGGAAATCAAAAGCCTGTATTCTTCATCTGAATTACTGTGTTCTTTAACAACCTCTGAGACAAAAGAGAAAGAGATGCTTACATATATAGAAAATCTTAATAAGGAAATCCTCCACCATTGTGAACAGAAGCTTTTACAATTGATCATTGGATGAAAGAGGCGTAAATTAAATTTGTTAGAATTAAGGATTAATGAGCTTAAAACAAAATTGGAACCAATTAAATGATTCGGAGGAATTTAAAAGTAATATGAAGGATATAGAAGATTTTCCATCAAAGAAGGATCTAGAACTAAAGAATAGGAAACATTCTTTGAACAATGATTTTAATTTGATTTTGACCTATAATATCAGTAATCTTAATATACAATTCTTAGATCTTGATATCTTTAGACATGGGACCAGATTCGTAACCAAAACCTATTTTAAACCCACTGACAAGAATGGCTATATTCCTATCTCCAGTTGCCACCTGTAATGTTCTTATCTCTCCACCGGGGCTCCGACATCTAGATCAACTCCGTCGGAGTTCGGAGGACGTCACAGCAACATCACCCGGCTCCTCCTCTTTTCCCTACTTAAACAGCCATGGCCATTTGCCTGACGTTCGTGCTAGGAGCCTGACGTTCGTGCTAGGAGCCTGACGCCAGGCAAATAGCTACAGCAGCAGACCGCCATTTCCCCACACTATTGGGCCGGACAGAGCCCCGACTGCCATCTCCCTATTGGGCCGGACAGAGTCCCTCCAACTTCCTACCTTTTGGGCCAGACAGAGCCCCGACTGCCATCTCACTATTGGGTCGGACAGAGCCCCTCCAACTCCCTACCTTCTGGGCCTGACAGAGCCCTCGTTCCAGGCAGTCTGAGTCTCTCCACAGCCCTGCCCCCAGTCAGCCTACTCTGCAGGCAGATCTCCTTCCTTGCACCAGCTTCACAGAGGAGACCTGCATTACTCTCCAGAAGCCACTGGGTGGCAGCAACACCATCAGACCCACTCACAGCAAGTATCCTTACCTTACTACAAACTGTACTGTATCTCTGTGAACTGCTATTACAATTGAGTTACCTCAGATGCTCCCATTTAAGGCTGTGTATTATCAAGCTAAATAAAACCACTTGCACCTAAATTATCTGGGTCTTCCTATCTGATATCTGCCAACTTAAAGAGAACTGTTATAACTCACACTTACATAGGCATCCGAAGCTGTGATCCACACCAACCACTACAGCAACACCCCCTAAACCATTACAGATAGCACAAACCCCTCCTATCAATAGGAGTAAGATGGATCCATCGGATGTAGTTAACCACATGGGGGCGTTCAATCAGAGACTTGACACACTCTCACAGATGGTCTCAGACCTTTCAATGGAGAACCTGAGTCTCAGATCATATGTCACTGATAACCTCCCGACTCGGGTTGCACACCCCGACACCACAGAACCGAAAATAAGCCCGCCAGACATCTTCTTGGGGGATAGGAGAAACTACAGGGAATACATCAACGCCTGTAAACTGTTGTTTGACATGAAGCCACGTACTTATGCCACCGACAGAAAAGTATGCACCGCTATCTCCTACCTTAGAGGGGAACCCCGAGCCTGGGCTAACACTTTCATAGAGAAAGAGGACCCAATCCTAAACTCATTCAGCAATTTCAATGCCGCCATGGATCTACTATACGATGACCCCAGCAAGCAGATCTCCGCTGAGTCTGCCTTACGTGCTCTGAGACAGGGCAAGCACCCTGTCGAAGATTACATCGCCCAATTTAAACGGTGGGCCACCGAGTCCGAGTGGAACCATGTCACCTTAAAAAATCAGTTCCGGCTCGGCCTATCGGAAACCCTGAAGGATGAGCTGGCCCGTACAGAAATGCCCTTTACATTGGATGCTCTCATACAGCTCAGAATATCCATCGATAGAAGACTGCGGGAACGGAAAGCTGAGAGACTCTCAGGGGTCACCTATTCGGTCCCCCGGGGCCCTCCTGTTCAGTCCGTTGTACCCATGGAAATAGGTGCAATTAGGGGACCGCTTACCCCAGCAGAGAGGTCTAAGCGAAGGTCCCTTCAGCTCTGTATGTATTGTGGTGGGCCACACCACATCGCGGAAGACTGCCCCCATGCTCAGGAAGAAATAGCCGGGTAAGTCAGCATACCTCTGCAAGCTAGTAAACCCCCACCTACCAGAGTCTAACTATTTTAAAATTCTTGTCTCTCTGCAATGGGACCAAACCCGAATTACTCTCGAGGCTATGATTGACACAGGAGCGTGTGGGAACTTCATAGACTCGCATGTTGTAAAAACCAATAAAATTCCTGTATTCACTAAATGCAATCCTGTCTCTCTCAGAGTTATTGACGGAACCACCTTGACCTCTGTTCCCATCACTACCCAATCACAACCTCTGCTTATGGTGACAGAATCTACACATGTAGAATACATCTGCTTAGACGTGATACCGTCTCCCCATTTTCCCATCATCCTAGGTCTACCCTGGCTGCGTACCCACAAACCCACTCTAGGTTGGGAGGACATGAGTGTGCTCCTCACCTCTCAATATTGTCAGGAGACCTGTTACAAAGAGACTTCTTTATTGCAGGCTGAATCACTGTCCCCAGCGGACGTTAAACTGGTACCCAGGGCATACCTGGACTTCGCTGATGTCTTCAGCAAAAAGAATGCAGAGCTACTACCCCCACATAGACCATACGATTGTACGATTGAGTTACTCCCAGGCAGTAAAATTCCTTTCGGGCATATATATCCGTTATCACAGCCCGAATTGGGCCATCTAAAGGAGTATCTAGACGAAAATTTGAAGAAAGGTTTCATAAGGCCGTCCACCTCACCCGCAGCAGCTGGCATGTTTTTTGTCCGGAACAAGGATCAAAGCCTGCGTCCCATCATCGATTATAGAGAATTGAACAAAATCACTGTGAAAAACAGATACCCCCTTCCTCTCATCCCAGAATAATTGGAACGGTTACAAATCGCAAAGTTGTTCACCAAACTTGATTTGAAGGGCGCTTATAATCTGGTCCGAATTCGTCAGGGGGGTGAATGGAAGACCGCCTTCATGGGGGAGGAGGATCATCAGTACAAAGAAATTTAGGAAAAATAGGAGACCAAAGAAAAGAAAAACATAGTTGACCCAAACACTCCACCACTGAACTGAACCATTATGAAAACAAGGAGCCGTCGGAACTAGATCCCTGCCATCCACCGGGAGACGAACGAAAAACGTAATAAACCTTACAAATATTTCATTAAATGAACATCACATAAATCTTTTGAAAAAAGGTTTATCCTTTTCCCCGGTCGATGGCATGGACGAGTTCGTCATATATAAAGACTTAAATCTCTTTTTAAGAAATGTCTATTTAAAATATATACCGTATTTTGCGGTCCATAAGACGCACCTGACCATAGGATGCAGGGAGGTCCGGCGCGCCTTATGGAGCACTCGACAGACCGTAGCTTCTGTCACAGCTTCTATGACAGAAGCTGCAGTTAGTGACCGCTGAGACAGGTGGCGTTGTGATTACAGCGCCACGGTCTCAGTGATCACACAGACGAAGAAAGTCCGTTCTTCGTCTGCTCTATGGTTATCTCCATCGTCGCCGCTGCTCGGTTTTAATACGAGTGATCTCATTAGATCACTCGTATTAAATGAGCAGTGGCTCCTACTGCTGAATACGATCGCCGCCGCCGCTGCTCGGCTTTAATACGAGTGATCTCATTAGATCACTCGTATTAAACGAGCAGTGGCTCCTACTACTCGCCCGGCGCCCGAAACTGCATGTCTCGGGCGTTGGGATTCGCTCCATAAGACGCAGGCACATTTTCCCCCTCCTTTTGGGGGGAAAGAAGTGCGTCTTATGGAGCAAAAAATACGGTACATCAGTTTAAAAAAGGAACCTTCAGGCATTAACCACCGGCCATACAAAAGGGAACAAAATAGCTCAGAATTAGATGCACAAGCACTAAAGGATTTAGAAGAACTACTAGAAGAAAACCTTGCCTTCCAAGAATACCATGACACACCCACCAAAAGAACTACCCCCATGAAAAAAAAGATCTAAAACAATGCCCAACTTCCTGAACAATAAATATCTAGCAATGTTCAAGGAATTAGTACATAAAGATCTAAAACAAATTGATTGGACATTAAAAGGAACAGATAATCTTAAAAAATCCGAAAGGACCGCACTAAAAGAACTTCAAAAAACACCGGGAGTTATCATTAAAAGTAGTGACAAAGGAGGTAATGTGGTGCTTCTCCCAGAGGATATGTAGACAAAGGAAGTCAAAAGATTACTTAGTGATGAGAATACATATACCAAATTAAAGGAATCTCCCTTTAAAACACTAGTTACAAATTTCAACTTTAAATTGGACCTAGCCCGAGAGGCGGGTCTTCTCACACATAACGAATTTTGTTTCCTAAAAATAGATAACTACAATATCTAGACTTTTTACATCATCCCAAAAATTCACAAGAATTATAATAATCCCCCAGGAAGACCCATTGTCTCGGCAGTGGGAGGGCCATTGGAAAACATGGGTAAGTACCTAATTTCCTCTTAGGAAATGGTTCTGCAGTCGCCCTCCTACACTCGAGACACAAAAGATGTCTTGAATAAAATAAATAATTTGGAGATACAAGAAGATTCCATCCTGGTGGGGATAGATGTGGAATCTCTATACACGTCTATCCCCCACGAATGGGGCCTAAAAGCGATTGAATATTTCCTTGACACACACTTCCCGACAATGGCGTCCCAAAATGAATTCATATTGGAACTATTGGAGTTTGCCCTATACAATAACTATTTTCAGTTCTCTGTGTCCTTCTTCAGGCAAATAAGGGGTACATCCATGGGTGGCACCATGGGCTCCTTCTTATGCCTGTCTACACTTGGGACTATGGGAGCTGGAACTGGTATATAGTCATCCTTTATACCTGAGCCATGCTAAGACATGGCTCAGGTATATCGATGACATCTTGATGGTGTGGAGTGGTGGTGAGGACCTTTTTGAAGTCGTTTATTAAAGATCTAAATACAAATAATAGAAATGTAAGATTTACGTACACCCATAGCAGTACAAAACTTTCCCTTTTGGATTTATCGATAGAAGTAAATGATGATAAAAAAATAAATACAATAACATACAGAAAGGAAACTGTTACATGCAACTAGTCACCATCCTCCTCCCCGAAGCAAGGTATCCCCACAGGCCAGTTCCTCAGAATTAAACGCTCGGATTATTTAAATGAATCAAGGGACCTTTACAAAACCCTTCAGGGACAGAGGATACCCACACAAAGTAATTAAGAAAAGTAAAATGAAGGCTAATAGGAGGACAAGGGAGGAACTTCTAAGGAATAAAGAACAACAAGTTGAGGGCCCAACAAATGTATACGCATGATCACTAAATACGGATCAGGCTGGGAAAAATTACGACAGTTGTTAACTAAACACTGGCACATTTTTTACTTCTGTCCAACACTCTCAAAAATAGTTGGACCCAGACCACTGTTAACGGCACGACGGTCAAGAAACTTAAAAGACAACCTAGTGAGCTACAAACCTAACCCATTAAAACACCTAAGCCAGGGCACAAAAAAACTTATGGGAATGTTCCCCTGTGTAACGTTCCTACCTCGTAGCCTGCTTCCGGCAACACGAGCGGCTCCGTCGGAGCTCGGATGACATCACCGGACTCCTCCCCCTGGTCCTATTTAAGGCAACTGAGTCATTTGCCTGGCGTTCGTGCTAGGAGCCTGACGCCAGGCAAACTCCCTCCGCAGCAGACCGCACTATTGGGCCAGACAGAGCCCCATCACGCTACCCCACTATTTGGGCCGGATAGAGCCCCATCTTGCTGCCACTTTATTGGGCCGGACAAAGCCCCATCTTGCTGCCACTTTATTGGGCCGGACAGAGCCCCATCTTAACTCCTCTCTGTTGGGCCGTACAGAGCCCCTCCTCCAAGGCTGTCTCAGCCCCTCCACGGCTCTGCCCTCATCCAACCTCCTCAGCAGAGAGATCTCCTCTCCTGTGCCATCAACACAGGGAAGACCCGCACTTCACAACCGAGGCCACAGGGTGGCAGCAACACACACCAGATCTACTCACCGCAAGTATCTTACACTAATATATCAGATTACTGTGAACTGCCATTGCATAGAGCATAATACTGTGAACCTCCAGATCATATCAGTCAGTACCAGTTGCTCCCAATTTTGACTGTATATAACCGATGCTAAATAAAACCACTTGCATTCTAAATCTCACCTGGGTCTTCCAAATTAACTATTACCCTGAATCATAGATATATAATCCTCTGAAGCTGAGATCCACGCCATCCATTGTAGTCATACCAGCCGCATTGCACACTGTGGAGGTTGTCAGATTTGTCCATTTGTCGATAAAACTGACACTTTTAAAAACTCAGAAGGTACTAAATCATTTCACATAGGAAGATTCATTAATTGTATTTCCAGTAAGGTTATATACCAATTAGAATGCCCCCTGCCAAAAGCTGTATATTGGTAAGTGTAAAATACTTAGATTCAAATTTGATTTGACTTAAAGGGAATTATAGAATGGGCCCACATATATTTACAAGTGACCTCGTGCATTTAAATGAAGCTTATTTATGTATGACTTTGAAAGACATATCCACTGTCCTTGAAAACTGAGCTATGTCAGAATTTGTATAGAACTAGTAAAGAAGCAGCTGTTAGGGGAGTGTTTTAAGAACAAGGTTCTGTGTTTTAAATAGAGTTGTAGAATGACATTTAGAAATTCATGACTTAAGAAGTTTTGGTCGCACCATATAGAGCAGTATGGGAGTCGTGACATCAGAAATAAGTTAAGGATATGCTTATACTATATATGGCCTTATAGGATAAACCAATCACTAACGTCGATTTTGGAATATAAGCGACGGGCGACTTCACATTAGACACACTTCATCACACTACATTATATGACACTACGCACACTCATGAATAGAATTCTAACATGCCCATTTGGGAAGAGACTTTGTTATTCCACCTGCTATAAGAAGACTATTTTGGCTGAACCGTTCAGAAACCTTAGAGAATACCACGAGGTAAAGACTTGCTTTTTAAACTCTGCATTAACTAAGAACTATATACTTTGAACTATTTGTATATTACTTTTGCATTATCATTGTATGCTGCTGTGACTTCCCATTATACAATTAAAGTCACAAGTTTTTCCACTCTACAACTGGACATTCATTGATGAAGATTAATCACCTTAAGACGCTTAAATCGTAAGTGTCAGTCGAGAAATATTATTTTCTAACAGTAAGACTAAAAGACAATTAAAAATACGGATAGGCGAACACCTGAATGACATTAGAAAGAAAGATATTGAAAGTCCACTAGCCCTACATTTCTCTGAATTCCACAAGGCCATCTACCCACTAAATCTTTCCCCACGTAGAGGGGACTTTGATAAGATCCTCCTCCAACGTGAAAAAATGTGGATTTATACATTGAATACAATGTCACCCATGGGTCTGAATAATGAATGCAATCTTAATGTATTTCTATGAAAGTACCCGTCAACCAGTCCGGAATATCGGGCGATGTTAAAAAAAAAATCAATCCTGTTATATACTGTTGTTTTTTGTTATCATGAATGCTCCCTTTTCAATTGATATCTATCACCCAATTTTGTTACACTTAAAAGTTTATGGGTATACGAGGTTACACAAATCTTTTAAATACAAAGGTTTAAAAATCAATCCATCGAAGCTGCCAATAATTTAGTTCCCACGGGGCTGTTTCCTTTTAGCCCAAATGAATGAATTACGAAGTGGGCGTTATCCAACTATTTAATGAACATCCCCCTGTGGCTCCACATGTCCTGACGAAGCCCCGTAACTTAGGAGGGGCGAAACGCGTCGACAGAATGCCATGAGCCGACAGTTTGCCTCGGACACTTTGATTTGCACACTAGTTCACGAAAACCCCAAAACGGGGGTTCTTCTCTCCGCTGACCAAGTGGTTTCATTTATGACATCAAAGAAGCCATTGAAAGAATTCTAAGTGGATGCATTATCTGAATTTCTTCATCTTGTATGGAGTTGCAATTATCGGCCTGAAAAAGGAACCAACAAGATATACCCCTATTCCATGGAATCTTTGGACAACATTGAAAAAGTCCCTGAATCGCTCTGAACGCAGGGATCTCCAGTAACGTGAGCGACTGTACCTCTTTGTATATCCGTTAAGGACTTCATCAACGTAAAGATCACCCTTGAAAAAGTCCCCCAACAAATACAGGGGAAACAAGGGATAGACGGACAGTTAACGTTTAGTGACTTTACGATTTAAAAGTAACCCATAACAAGATGAACTCGGCATGACCACATATTTAGCACATTACCATCCGCTCATCTCCAGCCAGTTAAGGAGTTAACTGCACACACGGCCAAATATATGCCGGCGGCTTAAACGACAAATAGAAAACAAGGAAACTATGTAACAACTGTAACCTTGCAAGTACTTAAAGGAGAACTATGAGGGGGGTTGGTTTCCACTCACCTCATAGTTCTAGCCGACCTGTGACAATGAGACTGCCACCGGTCGGCTCAGTAGATCGGGAGGTGAGCGAACACATACCGGCGTTCGCTCACTTCTCGATCCTGTATGACGGGAGGACGCTAGTTTGTGTCCTCCCGTTACCCTAAGGAGAACTATGGGGAAAAGCCCTGACCCCATAGTTCTCCTTTAAAGAATTCGAAAGGAAAGAAGAAATTGATTTAAAGTTACCAAATATCAGTCGGGTAATTCCACAAGTTCATTATCCGTTTCGTTACCTCATCCATTCTTTTTACTTTAAAAAGCCTCCATCTGCGAGCTACTCCGTACGCAAAATTGGATTCCGCTGAGTCAGCGAAACAAGGGTTAACCGTACACGCGGCCAAAGGCTGGTGGTTCCTTTGACTTAAAACAAAAAAATTCATATAATGACCGGTTCCTTGTGAATACTCGTCAGGTTGAGATTACAAGTAAAGGAGCTAAAGCAGAGACACCAGCACTCCAAATTTGCAAAATACGTCTATTTATTGACGTGCATCGTGGTAAAAAAACAACGAACGTTTCGGGGTCAGAAAGGATCCCCTTCATCGGGTAAAACATACAGTATGTTTTACCTGATGAAGGGGATCCTTTGTGACCCTGAAACGTTCGTTGTTTTTTTACCACGATGCACGTCAATAAATAGACGTATTTTGCAAATTTGGAGTGCTGGTGTCTCTGCTTTAGCTCACGATTGTTACGGCTGCCACCCGTTGACTACCGCAGCACCCAATTCTTTAAGGGATTCACGCGGTCAGGAGTGCGATTGCACCATGGACTATCTACAAGTAAAAGGAGACACACAATTGAATCGAATATTTTGAATTGAGTAATCCTACAAGGATTTTGTTTTTCTCTTAATTATTTGATCTCTGTAGCCACCAAAGCACTTTACCCCGCAGGTTTCCCATATAGAGATACGATTGAAGAGAATTAGATCGTTGTCAGCACATTGAGTACTCCGGTCTCTTTCCCCTCTAAGGCCCGGTTCCCACCTGGGCGTTTTTCCGCGCTTTCGTACTCGCGGAAAAACGCTCAAACAGGGAAATGCCATTATTTTCAATGTGCATGGTTCCCATCTGGGCGTTTTTCCACGAGTACGAACACGCGGGAAACCGCCCTACGCCGAACGAAGTACAGGAGCTCAAAGGTCGTGATACAAGTGTAACACAAATGAAAGCACTTTATATTGATACTCGACTGTTTATTTATAGGTCGATAAGAAATTGATTGTCATGCTTTAATGTTTTTAACGGTAGATGGTGAACAAAAGGCTTAATGTCTTAACTGACATCTATCTCATACATTTTTTTTGCAATGATATTGCATGTCAGCTTGTAATGCTGACTACAGAAACCGAAACTTTGCCGTCTTTAGTTTTATTCGTTAAAAATAATGTAATGTTTTGTTGCCATTCTCATTCATAAAAGATCCCTCAAAAAAACATTCACGTCTATTCACTGAAAGGTGAATTGCAGGAGAATGTCAAAACATAGACAATATAGACAATTTGGAAAGTGGGCTGTATGGGAGAATTTTTCGAGATTCTTCAATTCTCCTGCAATTTTTGTCCGATGCTGCACTTATTGTATGTTAAAACTTTAGTTCTTTGTTACATATAATGTTGTATTTTGCCTACTATTTTGAATGAGCTGATGCTCTATAAATAATATTAATTATGTGATTTATTAAATTAAATGCACCTCGACAATCCTATTTTGAAAATAAAGTTTTGTTAAAAAAAGTCTAATTTTCATTTTGAAGTAGGTAGGAAGTGGCTGGCTGTGTAAAACCGGTACATGGTACTTGGTATTAGTTACACACACACACACACACACACACACACAAACACACACTCGGTTCATTGGTCTTCATTAGTGACATATTTAACGTAGGTGATTATTTGCGGAAATTGCTTTAAACTACAAAGAAAAGCTGTTGAGAGCTTTCCCCTTTCTCTGAAGCAATACCTGTGGAGAAAGGAAAACTCTTGAAAGCTCGTCTTTTAAATATTGGGTTAATACTAGGGATTGCACCGATATATCGGCCACCGAAACATATCGGCGGAAAATTGCACTTTTGGCTAAATGCCGAAAGTGCCATTTTCCTGCCGATACATTGGCGCATCCCTGGTTTCTCTCCTCCCCGCTGGGTGCTGCTCCCAGCGGGGAGGAGAGGAAGTGACAGCCGGCCTAACGCTGTGAGTGGCCGGTGTCTCTCCTCCCACACTGTTCAGTCTCTTATCACAGTCCGGCAGAGCGGTGTGGGGGCGGAGACAGCGCTGTCACAGGAGGCTGGGCTTTCCTCCCTGCTCTGCTCGCTCAGCCTCCTGTGACAGCTGTCAGAGAGGAGAGCGGGTACAAGCAGTCGGTGATAGTGATCGCTGAGTTTTTGTAAATAATTGACAGAGTATGTTGACTATATCCTCAATTACGAATGAATGGGAAGAGAACTACATCACTTCCTGTCCATTCATGATTGTGGTTATAGTAATCATACTCTGTCCTCATGTTATCAGTGATCAGGAACACTCAGTATAGGGGATTCCTGTTCATTGATAACAGTGGCTGCAGAAAAAGAGATTGAGGACTCTGTGTTCTCAATCTCTTTATCTATTTTAAAAGGATAATATCAGGGGTCTGTTTAGACCCCCCAATATTTACCCAAAGCCCGTAAAAGTAAAAAAATTAAAATATTTAATAAATATAAAAAGGCTAACTCCTTAGAAGAGTTCCTTAAATATATCAACTCTAACAATGAGGGAATTTTACCTACAGTTATAACAAAGAAAAAATTAATTTTCTGGATTTAACTATACAAGGGAGAGGAGATAATAAGCTAACCACTACAACCCATTTTAAATCCACCGACCGAAATGGCTATATACCGGTAGGGAGTTGCCACCACCCATCCTGGATAAAAGGAATTCCTAAAGGACAACTCACAAGAATGAGAAGAAACTGCACAAGAGTTGAAGATTATGATGAACAGGCAACCATGATCCAAAATAGATTCTTGGAAAAAGGCTGTAGCAAACATGACTTTGATAGAACAAAAAAAAACCACAATAAAAGAATTGGACAGAATAGAAATGCTACAGCCTAAACCACGAAAACAAAAAGAAGACCAATCTACATTATTTATCACAGACTTTTTCGACCCAATACAAAGAGATTGAACATATCCTCCAGAAACACTGGCCTATTTTAATTAAGGACAAGATTTTAGGACCAATGATTCAGAAAAAGCCCAGGGTAATATACAGAAAAGCCCCCAATGTCAAAACTCCGTTAGTACATAATGTAGTGGACCCCCCTAAGAAAACGTTCTCTTTTTTTGAAGGAAAAGGCTTTTTCCCATGTGGAAAATGCGTAGGGTGCACAGAGACAGGCCAAAAGAGAAAAATATTAGATTTTCTTTTTCTTAACAATGAATTTATTAGTTTTTGTCAATAGAACAATAATAATAACAAAAATAATACAACATAGAGACAGACATATAGAAAATAAAATCTTGCTATAAATACCTAAACAATATCAGTATATAGAAGGTAAATAGTATGTTATATCGTTATGAAGCAGTATTCCAGGTATATGGAAGAAGTAAAAATTAAGTGAAATTGCAGCATTAATAAGTAATTAGCAAGTGTCATAACTGGAAAAGGAAGTCATATATAGAAGCATACCTCTATAGGAGAGAGCCCTAATGCAGTCCATATTCAGGACAGTAAGTGGAGGTAGTGTTCTTCCAACCATCTCAAAATAAAAAGCATGTGATAACTGTGGAGGCCTAATAAGGTGACAAATATACGTAAAAGCAGTTTTTTTTGTCTTTTTGTTTTAAACACTGTTAGGAGTATTAGTTGGGGTCATAATACATGAGTCAGGCATCTGGTGTCTGTCAACCAGCAGGCCCATTGTGAGGTGAAATTGCGGAGTTTCATATTAGCTTTTAAAAATGTTAGATTTTCAATCAAATTTTAATAAACAAAATTTTAAAATAAAATAATGTATTTCTTGCAAAAGCAGACGTTACCTATATGCTGGAATGCCCTTGCGGACTCAAGTATATAGGGAGGACCGCACGGGAACTTAGAATCAGGATAAGAGAGCACATAAATAACATTAAGGGAAGGTTGAACCATAGCGTGCCTAAAAAAAACATGGATGCAACCCTAAGGGAATGAGATCTACAGGCCTAGATAAAACTTAAAAAAAACATTGGCGAGGAAACCACATTAAAAGGGAGGTCTCAAAGAACGAGACGAAATGGATCTTCCTCATGGAAACTATGACTCCAAAAGGTTTGAATGTAGAACTGGACTTAAAATGCTTTTTGGCTGACGCCTAATCCAGGTAGAGGGAGATACAGACTATACAGAACATGGAAGAGGAAAGGAGGTCTTTATTCTCCGATATATAATCAAATGTTTTTTCGGGTAAAAAACTCAGTTGCTCCTCCTCCTAAGAAAAAATACTGCTGAGATAAATATAATCCATCCTATAGATTGGAAAAATATATGCTAAATGACTTTTGAAGGGCTATTAGCAACCACTAATAGTAAGATAATAACCTCTATAATTGATAGAGTATCTTTATCTGCTCATAATAATTATATAAATTGTTAGTAAGATCTATCCTACCTCTCTAATCACCGACAATTTTATGCAATAATAAATAGTTCACACACAATGAAAATCTCTTTATCATATTATTTCATATAAATTGTGGACAATGGACGCATAGGTCACCTTATGGATACAATTAAAAAGTAACTATTAATAAATTTACAATAAACATATCTAATCGAGTGACCTGTTACTATCAATAAGATATGCACCCTATCTAGTCCTACGATTGCATCCTAATTATTCTCCTCTGCTATAGACTTGGTAATTGAGACATTTAATTGTTTCAACATTTTAATTAATTAATATGAACTAAATATAATATTTGAGTGTACCACTATTGAGAATATGGTTTTTAGCTATTTTAGTTTTTAACATTTTAACTACTTAATATAGAACTTAATTAAAAATAACATAATGACCTATTATCATTATTAAAATTAGGCATGTTATCTATTTTTACTCCTATTATTAGGATATACACTTTATTTAATCTTACAATGCTACCTTCCTTCACTAAGAATGCCTTTTAATATTTCTTAAATAATTTTTAATTAAAGGAGAACTATGAGGTGAGTGCTTTTCACACACCTCATAGTTCTAGCCGACCTGTGACAATGAGACTGTCACAGGTCGGCTCAGTAGATCGGGAGGTGAGCGAACATATACCGGCGTTCGCTCACTTCTCGATCCTGTCACGGCTTCAGCTGAAGCTTCAGCTGCGGCGTCTCAGTATACTGTGAGCTACAGCTTGCGGTATACTGAGCCTAGGGTGACGGGAGGACGCTAGTCTGTGTCCTCCCGTTACCCTAAGGACACTATGGGGAAAAGACTTAAACCCATAGTTCTCCTTTAATTTATAAACTAAGTAAAAAGTATAATATTGAAATGATTCATCAATAGTATCAAGATACGCATCACATTTATTGATATAATTACAGTGGGGCAAAAAAGTATTTAGTCAGCCACCAATTGTGCAAGTTCTCCCACTTAAAAAGATGAGAGAGGCCTGTAATTGGCATCATAGGTAGACCTCAACTATGAGAGACAAAATGAGAAAACAAATCCAGACAAATCACATTGGCTGATTTGGAACAAATTTATTTGCAAATTATGGTGGAAAATATTAAAGACTGCTATCTTAAAGCCGTTTTATGGTTTTAAATATAATTTGTGTAGCTTTTATTTCATATTTTATATCCTTATAAGATTGTTTCTTGGTTTTAAATGTAACAATGTGGAGATTTTGTTTAATCCTTTACCAATTCTGGCAGTTACTGTCACGTGATGCTCCAGCTATTACAGATGAGGTGCGCCCGGAACTTAATTGATGTATATAGTAATTATATAAGTTCCGGTGCGAGATAGAAGAAATTACCCTTTTGAAAAAGTCCAGATACGATGAAACGCGTCAAGGGCATTCATTGCTTCTTCTCCGATATAGCGGAAGATCTGCAAGGCTGGGCGTCATCTACACTCAAATGCTTTTACATTCTTCAATCCTGTAAGTGCGAACAATTTTGTTTATAATAAAAGGTTTGATTGCTGCACTTAGGAATTTTTTTTTTTCCTCTTGGCTTTTCCCTCTACCAAACTGCCCGGTCCTGCTTCTAAGCACACCCGGTGTCAGCGCTGCCATCGAGGCGAATGACTGGTTAACCGGAGGGGAAAGGAAATAAGAGCGGCTCCATCAGCTCTTTGACAGAGCGAAAGAAAGGACATTTTAGTCCTACCTTTTTGACGACTTCTGAAAGGACTCGTTTTATCCTTATTTTGACCTTTATAAGGACAGATAAGTGGACTACCTATATATATTTTTTTCTCCTTAAACAATATGAAAAGATGAAATTATTACTTGAATTATCTGATGTTAATGAGGGATTGAACCAATAAGCAGGTGGAAGGGAAGCATTAACAGCAGGGATCTTGCTGGCTTTGTTCTACTCTGGATAGGTTCCCTACAAGTGAGTATATTTAGTTACTTGCTACATTGAATATGTGTTACAGTTTAACCGAGGTGTTGCTACATTGAAGATATACTGATAACCCAGGGGATGGTATACAGAATAGCTACTATACCAAAAAACCTGAAGGTTTAATCTTTCCCTAGTCCTTTTAGAGAGACTTTTTCTTAATCCCCGGTTACTAATAATTACCAAATCAACCTTGCCCCTCATAGAATATTAAGGCAACATAGACTATGGACCCATAAAGCGATCACTTAACAATTTTTTTACGATAAAGATATCTGGAGTATGCGGTCCAGTTTTGGTCGCCGGTACTGAGAAGGGATGTCCTTGAACTGGAGAGAGTCCAGCGGAGGACAACAAAACTAATTAGGGGAATGGAGGACCAGAGCTATGAGACAAGGGGGAGGGGCTGGAGGACCTGAGCTATGAGACAAGGCTTCTGACCTTAAACATGTTTACACTGGAATTAAGGAGATTAAGGGGGGATATGATTTTCATGTACAAGATGTTCAATGGTGACAGCAACATTGGCAACAAACTGTTTGCGATTAACTCCGTAACAAAGACTAGAGGCCACCACCTAAAGTTGGTAGAGAAAAAATTCCAGCACAATGGGCGAAGAGGGTTCTTTACAGTAAGAGCGGTTAAGGTCTGGAACTCGCTGCCATCGGCCGTCATCTCAGCCAAGAGTGTAGATTTGTTCAAGAAACGTTTGGACAATTTCTTGAGGGACCGTAATATCCAGGGGTACCAGTATCCCTAAGAATGAGATGATGCGCGGACCGATATGGGTTGGACTTGATGGACGTATGTCTTTATTCAACCCCAAATACTATGTAACTATGTAACTTATTTGCACAATATTCTTTGGAGTTGAAATCGCTGAATTTATTGAAATCGGTTTTGGATATGCACTGATAATCAAGAATGATCATTGTTACATTGAACTTTTATTATTTCTAAATCTCACATCTCCTATACCCACCACCTTGATATTTAAAGGATACACCAATTCTAGACGAGTGGGGTTCACTATACCCCGCCACACGGATTTTGGAATATTTCACATTTTTTTTTTTTTTTAGCATGTATTTATTTATTAAGTTTCACAGAATACATTGCAGTTGACATTATACATATCACATATAATGCTGTTTCCTCATGTAGCCAGCCGGCTACACGTGTTAAAATATATATACATATTCTATTCATATTCTGTCATTTCCTTCTTGAAAACAGGTAACGTATGTAAAACAAGTAAAACAATTAACTCTTGATGAACAGTTTGTCATAATACAAGTTATAATTCTAATTCTCCTTGGATACTAGACCCTAGTGGTAATAACCATCATAAACGTAGGCCAGAAGGCAGGGGGGAATATAGGATATAAGAAAGGAAAGGTGATGGTGACCTCTTCCACCTGGTAACCATTTATCTGGGAGTGACGGTTGGGGGTTAATGACCCCTTATGTATGATAAGAGCGGTATGGTTGGGTGGGACAACATAGGGAAGGTAGTGGCAGTACCAGATAATGTGTAGATTGATTATTACCATGATATTGTAGGGGAGTGAAGATAAGTGAAGGGGGAGGGGGGGTTCTAAGGTTAGTACATCATTATGATTTCACATTTTAATAAGAAATCACAGAATATAGACAGAAACAATAACTCAAAAACAAATGTTTTAAGGTTTATTATGCACAAAGTTTAATAATACTCACAATATAACTATCATTTTTTTTACATTGTTTTTTATTGGTTTTCACAATATATTAATCACTATGAGTGTAAATGCTCAGATTGTTATAAATATAATAGAGTTGACGATACATACGAGGAAGTTAACACCAGGGAGAACAATTAACACCAAGCGCAACATACTAGCCCTTATTGAATAGTGTTTAACATACATTGTTGCAGCTGGTGACCAGGCATCTTCTCTCCTGGCACAACTAATTGCTTAAAGCATCGTACATGGGAGTCAGTGGGAAAATTGTGTGGGACTTGATGTCACCCCTATTCCACCAGGGATACCACCTCTATGTGGACAATTTTTACAACAGTGTGCCCCTGTTAAAACACCTCTACCTCCTACAAACCCCAGCCTGTGGTACAGTACAATCAAATCGTGTTGGCTTTCCCCAAAATCTAGCCCACAAGAAGCTGAAAAAGGGGGGAGCCAGCCAGTCTGAGCAATGGCGAACTTTTGGCCCTTAAATTGAAAGACAAAAGGGATGTTTACATGCTGTCATCCATTCACCCCGACACCTCTGTGGAAATCCAAGGAAGATCTGGTCTTACCCAAAAACCTCTGAGTGTCCACAAATACAATCTCTATATGGGTGGTGTAGACTTCAATGATCAGATGTTGCAGCCCTACTTGGCAACCAGAAGATCCATTCACTGGTATAAAAAAGTTTCCATCTATACACCTTTTTCAATTGGCGATGTACAATTCATACGTAATTTACAAGTCTGCAGGAAGAGCTCTTACCTCCAATATTAAGAAGACATCATTACAGCCCTGATTTACCAGGAAGGCCCTGCTGCTCTAAGTCTTCAGTCCGATGCAGTCAGCAGGCTGCACGAGACACTTCCCTGATAAGATTCCTTCCACCCAACTAGACCGGACACCCCCCCAAAAAAATGCTGCGTGGGAAGAAAGGAATTAGATGGGACACATGTTACTATTGTCCATACTGCCCCTCAAACCCTGGCCTCTGCATCAAAGATTGCTTCCGTCTCTACCATTCCTCACTGCGATATTAGTGTAGGTATGGTGAAGATGTTTCTCCCGTGTAGTGACTTCCACATTTCTGCCTGCTGCCCTGAGTAATATTTTGCTTGCATACCCACCACGTCATGCCCCCTAAACTGATCCTTGTTTGTTTGCCAACAATGTATCTGCCTGCCGCCTGAACTGACCTTGGCCTGGATACTGACCACGTCTTTGCCTGCCGCCTGAACTGACCTTGGCCTGGATACTGACCACGTATCTGCCTGCCGCCTGAACTGACCTTGGCCTGGATACTGACCACGTCTTTGCCTGCCGCCTGAACTGACCTTGGCCTGGATACTGACCACGTCTTTGCCTGCCACCTGAACTGACCTTAGCCTGGATACTGACCACGTCTTTGCCTGCCACCTGAACTGACCTTGGCCTGGATAATGACCACATCTTTGCCTGTCACCTGAAATTACCTTGGCCTGGATCCGTCACAAATAGCAATTGTTTCGTTTTTTTAAGATGATGACATCATCAAGCCCCCCCGCAAAAGACATGAAACCGGGCTAGCTGGGCAGTGATGGTAAAAAAAATTCTTCTTATGGTTTATAACCATTTGTTTTTATTTGATGAAACCCCGCCCACTTTGCACCCCCTATTGTTAAATCTGAAAAACAAATACCATTTGGACTGTTGTCACTCGAGGTAAGAATGGTTATCGCTACAGCCAAAAAAAAATACTAAATATGAAGAATTAGAATAGTAAAATGTATGGCTTCATTCCTGCCCTGCCCACTTTGCACCCCATGGTTTTAGATTTGCGAATGAATGTACCATTCCTTTGTGTATCCCACCTCAACCTAACCGCTCAACCGTCACGTTCTCAAACAATTCATCCCCACGCAGCTCCCTCCTCATGTATCACTTCCCCCTCCCTTTTAGATTGTAAGCCCTCAGCGGCAGGGACCTCCTTACCATCTTGTCCTGTGATTGTAATGTCTTCCTTATATTGTACAGCGCTGCGCAAACTGTTGGCGCTATATAAATCCTGTATAATAATATGTGTGTCAGTTTGGTTTTGGCAATATTACATTTTAATAGCCCCCCCCCCCGCCTTGTGCCGCATGTATAAGTAAAAGCTACAAGTGCTTCAAGTGTATACGTAAAAGAAAACTATGGGCCAACGTGTTTGGCCCATAGTTCTCTTCAGGGTCACAGGAGGACATAAACTAATGTCCTCTGGTGACCCAAAACTCTATATATCGGGCTATTGCCCGGTATATGCTGAGAGTGCAGACCAGGATGGATCCTGACAATACTGTTTAGGGCACATGTGTCAAACTCAAGGCCCAGGGGCTGGTTATGACAAAGCAATCTGTGAAGCTGTGTCTGCCTGTTGCTGGATGTGGTACCACACAGAGCAGAACAGCCTATGAGGATTGCTATGGGCATTTATGTCTCCCAGCCAATCATTGTAGTACAGTAGCAGTGATGCATGCTGGGAGAGGAAATAAATGCTGAGTGTGGCTGATGCAACAGTCTCTTCCCTCCCCCGGGGCCCTCCTGGCTGGGGGCAGGATGCCTGCTGCTGAAGAGACAGAATGGACTAGGCCTAAGCCAAGGGCCTAGGCCTGGACACTGGGGCCTGAGCCTGGAGGCCCAGTGGTCAGCCACTCATGTCTGAAGTTGAACCTGAACAAGACCCTTGACAGTACTGCTTGCCAGAAGTTCTCCACACAGATTGCCGGTACGGCTTAAAGGTCCAAGTCTGTGTTGGCAGCAGTTACTATGCTCTATTTCATGTACAAGGAGTCTACCTTCATCCTGGATGTGCCTGACCCTCTCTCCCTCTAGTTCAGAAATAAAAGAGAATCATCTTGGATCTATTGTCTGGACTTCAATCTGTCGGTAACCACTGGAAGTGGTAAGTGCTATTGGGGCGGCCATGTGTTTTAATAATCCCTAGACAGGCTATGGAAGACCTGATCATCCAGCGGCTCCTTCGGGGTTGAGCGCTACATAAGTTATTACTAAAACCAGTGATGATCGAATGCAGAGGCAATTATGATGAAGATTAGATACATTTATATAGTCTTACAGGCCCTTTGAGGTCAACCATAATGTTGATGCGGCCCATGATTACATTGAGTTTGACAGCTCTGGTTTAGGGCCACCCCACTGGCTGATTGCTACCAGAGAGGCAGAGCCCGCAGTCAGAGTCAGCTGTGCCCGCCCCCTCCCGTCTGATGCTCTAATTAACGCTGGAGGATCGGAGAGGGGGGGTGCCTCGCTCCACATCGAATGGTGCGGAGAGAGCATGACCAATCTTCAAGGCTGCCCTGGGTCTGTTATACAAGATACCTATCCAGTGTTGGAATCGTGGTCCAAAGCCCATAGCACGCAGCACCCGGGCCATGAATCCCCAATCCACCAAGTCGAATGCCTTAGCAATGTCCAGGGACACCAATGCTCTAGTGCTCTCTACACATTGTGATAAGTGGACGTGGGTGAAGACCCGCCTAACGCTCCCTCCGCCCAGAGCACGAATTCGGCACACCCCCCTCTGTTAAACAACCCCATAACCAACATAAGAACTCCCTTGCTTGCTAGTAAAAAACAACAATTACAATTGAACACACTAGAAGCCTATACCCAAACCCCCGACCAATTGTCAGAGCACCCCCAGTCAGAAGTGTCCCAGTGTAGGGATAAAAAATTCCCTAAAGGAAAAAAAAGGAACAAGAAAGAAAAAAAAGGTTTTGATGGGCCAAAATAAAAAACAGCCGTTTCCAGGTGCTGTGAAGATAACGTTGCCTCCTTATATAAGCTAGGCCATCCGCAGAAGATGTGATGTAGCGTCCGGGCCTGGAGAGGATCAGTAGTGTAAGGCCTGAACGCAGCCGCTCCACTCTCCGGGCTCCCCAACGCAGACCCCGGCTAGGTAGCATGGTAATGCAGGCTCACCTATCAGTCAGAAAGATAGGTGAGTAGGGTGGGCCAGGCAACCGAACTGGGCACGACGGATCTCCTTTATCGCAAAGCATCTAGCCAATCCCCCGCCTGAGCTGGGGTGTCAAAAAAGTGCACCTTTCCCAAATGCTGGACGCGGAGTCTGCTTGGATAAAACATGCCATACTGTATTCCCTTCTCCCGGAGTCTGCGTCTCACGTCCACAAACGACCTCCTTCTTTTCTGGATCTCTGCGGAGAAATCAGGGAAGCACAGGTCAGAGGACCTGCGGGCCGCCGCCAGGACCCTGTCCCTGTCTCTGTAATTCAGGAGGCGGGCCAAGAAGGGACGTGGAGGGGCCCCTGGGGGAGCTCGACCCGTGGGCACCCGGTGCGCCTGCTCCACTATGAAGGTGGGGGGCAATATGTCCATCGCCAGGATTCGCTTAAACAGGGTCTCAGCAAAGAGAACCGCGTCTGCACCCTCTTACCCCTCCGGGACACCCACAATGCGCACATTATTCCGCTGCATGCGGTTTTCAGCATCATCCACCTTTGCAGCCAGCACCCTCACGGTATGTTGCAGATCAGTAAGTGCGGTGGCATTTCCCTGCACTGCTTCCTCCACATGCGACACCCTCGACTCGGCTGTGGTGAGGCGCGTGCGGATTTTATCCAGGTCATGGCGGATCAAGGTGCATTCCGCAGCCAGATTATCAATCTTAGCTGTGAGGGTAACCTGGCACCCCTCGATCGCCGCAAGGATCAGAGAGGCAGAGATCCGAGATGGCTCCTCACTCACCCCCTCCACGCTGACTCTCTCCATGTCCAGCAGCGGCAGGAGAGGCTCAGGAACGAGCACAGGGGAATCCAAGATGATGCCCGTCTTCCCTGCACCAGAGCACTTCACTTTCCGGGTCGATTTTCTCTGAGAAGCGGCGCGTCTGCGGGACTTGGCGGACATCGATCGTCTCCCAGGTGAGTCTGCTACAGGCTAGGGGACCGAGCACGGTCAGGTTGTGCGGTAGGCAGGAGAAATTCAGGAGATAGCTAGCGGAGGCAACGGAGCTTCACAAGACACGTGTGCTCCGGCTCACATCGCGGCCACGCCCCCTGACGCTGTCTTTATTAAACGTTTAGGTGGTTGGGCTCCCGGTTGCTTCAGATCGTATGTTCGTCCCAACCTTTCATTGTGTTTGTTTTTAGGTGGCACTCTTATGTATACTGGGCCTGGAAGAGGGCAGGTCTAAGAATATATACTGAGAATTTAGGCCTTAACCACCAGCGCTTTCGGGTACTTTGGTTTGGAAGACGGGCCATGTATTGGTGTGTTTATTCCATTTTTTTTTTCCGCTTGTTAAAGACCTGGCTAAAACCCGGATATATTGGTTCTGCACTGGTACTGCGAAGAGACATCAGCATAGATGAAAGTCTAACGGCCTACAAAGGAAGGCTCAGCTGGGTACAATACATTGCATCAAAGAGAGCATGAATTGGCGTAAAATCCTACATGCTATGCGAATCGTCAACTGGCTACAATTTGGAATTCAGTCATATACACTGTAAAAGGAACAAAATTCAATCCAAAATACAGCAACTATGGAATGGTAACATCTTCCGTTATTTCACTTATTGAGCCATTGCGTAACAACCGACAACTTGTATATGTCTCCTGAACATTGAGTTTCTTCTGCAAAATAAAACAGATGGCTATGGAAGCGTCAGGGCTAACCGGCGCGAAATGCCGCCAATGTTTGGCCATAAGAAGCTGAAGACTGGAGAAATGGTTGCCTGGCAGAAAGGCAAAATGATGGCACTGCGATGGCGCGACAAGCAAGACGTGTGCCTCATGAGTACAGTTCATGATGCCTCCACTGCTATGGTACGCACGAAAGGTGGGAGAGAAATCACGAAGCCACAAGTAGTGATAGACTACAATAACACCATGGAAGGTGTCGACAGAGCCAACCAAGCAATGGCATTCTACCCAGCAATGCGGAAACAGCAACAGAAGTACTACAAGAAGATCTTCAGGCATCTTCTTGAGCAATTCTTGTGGAATGCCTACCATCTGTTCAAAAACCAGAGTGACAAGCCTGTTTCATTTGGAAAGTTGCCGAAAGTATCTTTGTGAACCACCAAACACCATCAATGGCTGTGACGTCGTGCTGTTGGCGTTGTCAACCCGGAACGCCTGAATGGACGTCACTTCATGGACTACATCCCACCAACCGAGAAAAAGTCAGCACCTACAAGGATGTGCGTGGTTTGTTGCTCGAAGCAAGATGACAGTGGTGGGGGGGGAATCAGAAAGGAAACCGGGTTCCATTGTCCTGATTGTGACGTTGGACTTTGTGCTGTCCCATGTTTTAAAATGTTTCATACCCGGTATGTTTACTAAACCAATATGCAGTGTCTAGTACCATGGTGACTAGTAATATTGCACCCTTGTTTGGACAAATTTCAGTGTTTTTGGTTTGATTACATTATTGAATTAAAATTATTATTATATTATGTTTTATAATTATTGATATTATAATTTATTATTTTATGTTTCAAACTTTGTCATACCCGGGATGTCTACTGGACTCTTGTGTGGACAGATTTAAGTGAGTTATTCGTGAGAATTACAGGCCTACAATATAAAACAACACATTTCCATGCAAAACAATGTACCGCTTTGGCATGCTAAAATGCTGACATCATCAGACCGCCAGGGAGGTTAATTACAAGTGTAGCGCCCATCACCTTTGGTGAAGTGCTTACTATCTATTTAGTGATAGCCAGGGCTGTAGGCAGCCTGGTTGAATTTTGTAGCAGCCAGCACATGGTTAATCCCAGGTGTCCAACCTTGTCTGTACCCCCTAGGGCGGAGTGAGACTCTGTCACATTATGGGACAGCCAATGGGTGACACTGTGATACGTGTACAGGGCAGCAGCCAGTTACTGGGTTTGTTGTAGCCAGTGATGTCTGCTGACAAAGGATATATATATTGGTGGGAGGCCATGTGCTCGGTCTCTTGTCTGGACCAGCCATGGACTGAGGTTGGGTCCTGTTCAGCCTGCCCCTAGGCTAGGCCGAAGCCTGGGGGTGGGAGTTGGCTGAGTTGCTGAAGGAGAGGCCTCCTTGAGAGTTTGCAGTCAGGAGAATGCCTGTAAGAATGGAAGAATCAGGACCCGTGTGGGCTTTTGAAGTGCCTGGTATTCAGAGGGACTTCTGAGTGGGGTCAGTGTTCTTCCAAGGATTGTGGAGATGTACTTCACGAAGATAAGATCTGGTGAGTCTGGAGCTATGGAGGCCGGTGCACCTAGACCCTATACCCTCTCTCCCTAATTAGAAGTGAATAAACTGTTTAACCAGCATCTCACGATTGGAGCGGACTTCAATTTATGGGCACAGGAAGAGGGCGGTTAATGCTAATGGGGCAGTTGGAAATCTATCCCTAGACTGACTAGATATGGACCTGTTCATCCAGCGGCTCCTTCGGGGGTGAGCGCTACACAGGATTTTAAGTATCTTTCTGAAAAGATAGCAGCATCACGAAAGCAAAATTATTGCATGTCCTTGTCACTTCAAAGAAGATGACTATGAGATCAGGGGTTCACACAAGGTTCTAAAAAAAGGATGCCTACCCTAACCGACACCTAGAGGACATATCCGATATTGCTCAAAGTCATAACTACCTAACATATACAGACATGTAGAAAATGTGGATCCGCGCTTTATGGGTTTATGGCCTTATGTTTTTATAAATAAACGTTTATGCATACCACACCATGAGGAGGTTTCTCTCTTTTATGTAAATCCATAACGCACGGGATCTTACCAAAAGAAAGCGTTTGAAAGGTGGACCCTCTAGCTTGGGACTTTTTGCTTCATTACCTCAACTGTGGGGTAACAGACATGCTGAGCACAATGTCGAAGGGTGGAAGATACATCATCCGACCATGCAGGAAGTTTGTCGCAGAGCAATATTTCTACATCAAGTTTTACAGTCACCCTCAGAAAGCCACTGAATGTGATCGGGAAGAGACACCGTATATTGATTGAATTTTTGAAAAAGCAAGTACAAGCCTCTCTTCTGATCAAGAGGAAAGTTTGTTCACAGCAGTTTCATAAACCCATACTGGGGGGGAAAAAAGTAAGAATAGTCAACATGGTTTCATATCATCTTCACCCTCAAAAAATCAGGAAAACACATAGGGGCATTCAATGTAAACCAAAAAAACAGCTTAAAAATAAACTTCAAATAAAAATAAAGAAATCTTCAGGTTCTGTGGGTATACAATGTTCACTGGCTGATTTACCAGCACTGGCACCATTTACAATTGATGAATCTGGCTAATGGTCAACTTGCACCGCCTTCTCCGTTTTACTCAGGATACTTTATATTCCTCTATTTTAGAATAATATTCAGCACTACACATAACCAGTCCACAGAGAATGCAAGAAGATTCAAGCAGGCAGCAAGACATTGATATGCTTGCTTTATTGCTCATTCGGAGAGTTGATGATGATATTGTTGGTCCTACTGAAAGGTTCTCAGGCTTGGATATTTCTATAACTCCACAAAAAAAAAAAAACATCAGACAAAGATAACTCCTAACATCCCTCTCACGATGAAGAAGAAGAGCTGTTCAACATTGAGCAAATGGAGGATGAAGAATATTTTTTTAGACAAAGGAGTTCCAGAATTGTCTTTTGTCTATTTACCACCAATAGACCGAGATATGAACATCTCAACACAATAAAAAATTCTTGTTTTTGAGGAGTGTTTAAACCAAGTTACTTCCTAGAGCACCTTGTATGTTTGATTCCAAATGCACGGGACAAATTGCCGCCATGAGAAAATTCATGGTGAGTTCTGCACTAGTGGTGCACGCAGAGTGGACTTTAAAACACAAATTTAAACTGTGGACTAGCTAACCTTTCATAGGTCTGCTGGAAACTTGCACATTTATGTGGCCATTTTATGCAGTGGTGGAAATTTTCTGAAAATGCAGAATGTTTTTTTTTTCTCTTCTAGAAATGTGGAACGAATGGTTATCACATCGGAGTGAGATCATTGAAGAGACTGGTCAGAAAGGTGTTGCTTTGCTTGGTGATGAACAATGTTAGAATGCAAAATTCTGTACACCCTAATGCAGGCATGGCCAAACTCCCGGCCCTCCAACGGTGGTGAAAATACAAATCCCATGAAGCATATCTCTCCCCGGGAGTCATGTCTGTGGCTGTGAGAATCTTGCAAAGCCTCATGGGATTCGTAGTTCCACCACAGCATTAATCACGCAATTAACACAACCGTTGAATTACATTTTTCTATACACCATTTATTTTCACGTATACTTTTTTCACCCCCATTTTCATTTATTGATCACACTATTACAATTGTTATATAACTGACTACAACTTTGATTCATTACCACACTGGTTGCTCACTATACTCATGCTATATGCATTTCAGCTGTGCCTCCACTATCGAAGACTCCTCCTCCTATTCAGTCCAGGACAAAGCCCTGCGCGAACACATTGAATGTTTTAGCAAAGAAATAGTACAGAGAAAAGAAAAAAGTTCCAAAGGGACAAAGCAGGCTTATACCTCTGGTCAGGCCTATAAATGGACCAAGGGGCCATATACCAAATATGGCAACTTTGGCCCACGCCCTAGAGCCACCAGAGAGCCAGGATCTAATTTTGATTCCTCTTCTTATTCATCCACTTCTTCACAGTTTCATTCTCACGGCCCCCGCAGATTTTATTTGGATCGTAATCTCTCAGGATTCTGGCAAGACTGCACTGCTACGAGACATCTCCAAACCGCAAGTAATAGGGACACAGGCACTGTGATTATTGTGCAGCTTGACAGTATCGCCATCTGCTGTTCCAAACCTATATTACAACCTTCCTATGCAAGCTGCTTATACCAGGACTTACACTGTATATATGTGCACATACCTCCAGGCTATTCAATACCGTTGTTTCTCATATAGACTGTGCTGAGCTATACTTAACCCTCACTCGTGTATACTGTACTGAGTACCTTGTATGCTGGAATACACTGGAACTTCCTTTTTTGTTTCAGTGGTATATGATGTTTGTGGGAGCTGCACCCCCTCACCACACCTAAGAGGGTTATAGCAGTGTCCCCAGCCTGAACTACATCCTTATCAGAGTGGGCTGTGCCCTGAGATCCCTAATTGAACTCCATAAGAAGGGGGTAGAGGATTACAAAATCAAGCAGAAATTTGATGCGTGGCATATGGCAAAATCAGAGGGTGCTAAAATCCATGCTGCCAGCAAGCGGAAAAATTGTAAAGAATTGTCCGATTTGGGTGTCCTCAGCCAAAAATCATCGTTGGTGGTCATCGAGTACTTGCCAAAACAATCCTAAACTACTAAAAGAAAAATAGATTTCCATTTCTCATCACTCAGCAAATATGAAGGAAACACCTTGCACCATCGATGTTCACATCCACCAATATGTAATGAAGAATCTCATGATTATGAGTGGTTGGCACTCGGTTCAGTAGCTCACCATCAGCTCACTTCCATAGTTGATGATGGAAGACTCCTAAAAAGGACCTTGGACACCTTTCTGGATTCTATGACACCGGAGAGGTTGGAATATTTCACAGTATGGTGCTTAGATATCATTCTAAACAATATAATTGTATTATGGATGCCAAGGTGGCAAGGACTCAACTAGCTGCCGTGGATCCCAACCACAACATCAACAGACTTCAACCAATTATTCCAAAGGTCCCGCACGGCGCATGCGCAGAGAAGAACGAACACGCGCATGCGTAGTGCACGTCCTGCTCACGGAATGACGCGCCAACGGACGCACCGGAAGTGACGCTCATATGGCGCGGAAAGACGCGCCAAATGGCGCACCGGAAATGACATACTTGATAGTTTCAATGCCCTATTTAAACCCAGCTCACACGACCGTTAGTTGCTGGTTTGTCTTTCCAGCTTGTGTGTGTTCATTGAATCCTGTTTTCTGTTTTGCCGACCATCCCCGCTTGCTGCCTGCCTTTTCGACCTCGGACTGTTTTCTGGATTCTTCTTCTGCCTGCTCCATTCTGTACTGCATCTGATCTCCTGGCTATTTGACCCCGGCTTGTTGTGACTACGAATACCGGATTTCCCCACAGCACTCGTGCTACTCCTTGTCTGCCTGGCCTTTGTCTCCAACATCAAAGGCCACAAGACACGAGGTGCAAGAGAAGCCTCCTCAACCTTCGGTCTCCATACGAGGTACGTGATACCTCGGCTACTTCTGATGCACAGGGCACTTTTTGTTACTGTTATGGCTTCAGCAAGGCCAAAAAAGATCGGGTGTCAGAAAAATCTATGAGCCGAACAGTCAAGGTTTTATGAAAGAGATCATATGCTATTCTTTTGATTTTGCTGCAGGATTAAAATCTGTTCCTTGGAAATCTAGACAGTACCCATGTAGTTCACAATCTATGCCCACAGAACCCATTAACCCCAACCAATACCAGAGGCGGCAATCCCTGGATCCCTTCAATGACAGTCACTCTCCTATATTATTTTATTCTATGTTATACTTATAAAATGTATGATTTGGGGTTTGTTTCATGTTTTCAGCTGTTTTTTGTTCTTCAAATTTTTCATACATATTTGTGTTATTTTTTCCCTTAAATGTGACTTTCTGTTAGCATAACTTTTGAGGGTTCCTCTTTCAGGAACCTTGTAAATCCTTTGCATGAACGTAAGGATCTCTCCTCCTGCGGGAGGAGAGACACCAGACGCTCAAAGCGCTCTCCTCCCGCAGCACTATGGCAGGAAAGAAGCTCTGAAAAGGTTTCTTGCATGAGGCTGCAGGGACTTCAAGATGCTCTACGGACATCCTGGAGCTCATCCAGCAGGCGGTGGCCAAAAGGGGTGAAACAGGCCGGTCATTCCAGTTCTGCCAGTTCTCGTTATGATTCCTCCATAGATACGGAAGAAGAGAGGTCTCTTTCTGAAGGGGAATACTCCTCTTCCTCGGATCAAGAGGGTTCAACATCTGAGTTTTTTTGCTGGCATCCAAACTTTGCATTGATGAGTTGGAGGACGGTTTGAAGGGAGAAGTGAGCAGGCACAGGCTCCTGGATAGGATTCAAGACATCAAACTGGCAGCTGACTTTTCTACGGAGGTTTCAGACGATCTGATTCAGTCGTTAGCCAGAGGTATGGTGTCCTCAGTGGCGGCTCGCAGAGCTCTGTGCCTTAGGTCCTGGGGTGCTGATGCTTCCTCAAAAAACAGTCTCTGTTGCCTTGCTTTTCAGGGGGATATGCGGTTTGGTTTAGAGCTGGATGCTTACATCAAAAAATCCATTGAGAGCAGGAAGGCCATGCTTCCTCAAGAGAGGAGGAACAGGAGGAACTATAGAGATCTGAGGCCTTGACAAGGCAACATTACTTTTCGTGACTCCAGATCCTACAAACCAGGAAAGGAGTCTTCTCGCTCCCGACCATGGAGAGGCGGAGTTGGCCCTTCCAGATATGGGAGAGGCAAGAATGCGGGTCCTAGCAAGTCAGAAAACCCTTTATGAAGGTGTCGATCCCGGGGACATGAGAGTAGGTGCAAGGGAGCAGCTTTTCTCAGGTCTTTGGGTACACTCGATTGCGGACTCCTGGCTCCTGAAGGTGGTCACGGAAGGTTACAGCTTGGAGTTTCGATCCGTTCCCCCTGGGGGGCGGGGGGGGGGACAAGAAAAAGTTTGCCCAGGGTCCAATCAGTATTAAAGACGGCCCTGGCCGCCATTCACACCCTTCGTGATCTACCAGCATCAGCTTTGAGAGCTACTGGTAGATCACAATCTACCTAATGGGCACACCTAATCTATATGTTATTCTGCATATAAAACAGTTTAGGCCCGGTTCACACCTGAACGTTTTGTAGCGCGTTCAACGCTCGACGAACGCTCTACAAAACGCTCAAACATCTAAAATCCCATTGTATTCAATGGGTCTGGTTCACACCTTGGCGTATTTCAGGCCGTCCGAACGCGCTACAAAACACCCTACGCCAGAAAAAGTACTTGCGCTTCTTTGCGGCGTATTGGGCCGTTTTGTAGCGCGTTCGCGCCCATAGACTTCGACGTGAACGGGCTGAAATGAGTGTTTGCGCGTTTTCATAGCCAAAATCGCACGTAGAACGCGCGTTCCGCACATGGCTACAGACCACACCCTCTGCAGAAAACGTTGTTGGGTGAGCAAGAAGCAGAGAAAGATGGAGGATTCTACTGCATGTGGCCTGCTGGATTCAGAGGCATTCATACGCCTGGTGCAGGCGAGACCCTGTCTCTATGACATGAGGCATGCACATTATAAGAATAGGAGAATCAGGCAACGTGCATGGGAAGAGATTGGAGAAGCAACATGTCCTGATTGGGAAACTTTCTCCAAACAAGTGAAAGAAGCTAAAGATACATGTCAGCAATGTTTTTATGTGTGGTATATTTTCTTGCAGAATGCATGCAGTCTTTTAATGTGACATGCGTGCATTGTGTACATATGACTTGTGTGCAGTCTTTCCGTGTAGCATGTGTGGCATGTTTTCATGCAGAATGCATGCAGTGTGTAGTGACATGTGTGCATTGTTTTCATGTGACTTGCATGTCACATGTGTGCAGTGTTTAATGTCACATGCGTGCAGTTTTTTCATGTGACTTGCATGCAGTCTTTCCATGTAACATACGTGCATGTGTGGTATGTTTTCATGCTTAATGCATGCAGTGCGTAGTGACATGTGTGCATTGTTTTTGTGACTTGCGTGCAGTGTTTTCATGTCACATGCGTGCAGTGTTTTCATGTGACTTGCATGCAGTCTTTCCATGTAACATATGTGGATGTGTGGCAGCTTTTCTCAGGTCTTTGGGTACACTCGATTGCGGACTCCTGGGTCCTGAATGTGGTCACGAAGGTTACAACTTGAGTTTCGATCCGGTCCCCCGAAAGGCAGATTCCTTGCTACTAAACTTCCGATGGATCAAATGAAGGGGCAGGTTATTTGGGATTTCATAGACTCGCTTCTTTCCCAAGGTGCCATTGTGGTGGTTCACAAGGAACAGCCTTGATAAAATTCAAAATACTAACAGTCACCTATAAAGCCATCCACAACTCCGCCCCCGGATATATCTCAGACCTTGTCTCAAAGTGTCACCCTAACCGTCCCCTCCGCTCATCCATTGACATCCTGCTTTCCAGCTCCCTTGTCCACTCCTCCCATACTCGCCTCCAGGACTTCTCTAGAGTCTCTCCCATCCTCTGGAACTCTTTACCCCAACCTGTCCTTCTATCTCCCACCTTGACTGCCTTTAGGCGTTCCCTAAAGACTCATCTCTTCAGGGAAGCCGATCCCACCTCAACCTGACCACTGAACCTTCACATTCTCACATAATTAATTCCCACAGCTACCTCATGTATCATTTCCCCCTCCTCTTTTAGAGTGTAAGCCCTCAGGGGCGGGGCCCTCCTCACCATCTTGTCTTGAATTGTATTGTAACTGTAATGTCTTCCTTACATTGTAAAGCGCTGCGCAAACTGTTGGCGCCATATAAATACTATGTAATAATAATAATAATAACAGCAGTTCCAAGGCTTCTATTCCCGTTTGTCCTTGACTCCCAAATTGAAGTGCGGCTGGAGGCCAGTCCTGGACTTGCACCAGTTGACACGTTTCATCACTATCAGAAAATTCAAAATGGAATCCCCTTCACATGATAGTAAAAGGTGGTGCGTCCACGCATGTGGATGGCGTCCACCCATCTCGAGTGCGTACTTCCACGTCCCGATCGCTGTGCAGCAACAGAGGTTCCTGAGGTTTTTGTGACAGTCGCAGGCACTTTCAATTTCGAGCAATGCCGTTCGGCCTGAACACTGCCCCCCGGAACCTTTTCAAAAGTTCTGGTGACCATCATTTCGGAAATCCGGAGACGCGGCGTGAACGTATTCCATTACTTGGACGATGTCTTGATTCTGGCAGACTCGGAGGGGAGAGGCCGTATTGAGTCATTATCCCGGGAGGAGCAA
>NW_017307327.1:33908-62938 GCF_000935625.1 Nanorana parkeri
GGGACTTGCGCCAACTAAAATGACTGAGCAGATGGATCGTATCCACCATCATTAACGCAGGAATCTCTCCACCGGAGGGCACCAGAGCTCACTCCACCAGGGCTATGGGCAGCAGCAGCGGGTGTTTCTGCTGGCCAGATCAGTAGAGAGGCAACATGGGCCTCCAAGTCTACATTTATCAAAGACCAGTTTGGCAGAAGTGTGTTGCTTTCTCGCCATTAGGTCACATAATTATTTTTTTCGGCATGCAATATGTTTAGTTGTATGTTTTTTATTTCTTCTCACCCTTCCCTTGCTTGGGCATTACCCATTTGTCAGCGCTGCCATGGAGTATAAGCAGGAAAAGAACATTACGGAGTATGAATACATTTTCCGTTTTCCACCGTATAACCTTTTTTTTGTTGTTTTTGTTTTGAGGGTCTTTTATCTTCTAATAAGGTGCCAAATAATCTTCTGAAACCTCTGAAAAGAGACGTCGAGTCTGCAAGGGGGGAAATGTTATCTCATAAGCCACTCATTGTATTTTCTCTGTCGGACTTTCTGTCCCTTCTCAGGGTTTGTGTGCACACAATTTCCACCATATAACCTTTATTTATTTTTTTAACCTTGAGGGACGAGACATCAGGAGAGGCAGAGCCAGCTGTGACCGCCCCCTTCCCCCCCGTCCGCTCCGCCAGTCAGCGCTGGAGGATCGGAGCGGGGAGGAATCCCTGCAGGGAGCCGTGACAGTCACCGCTCTCTGCAGGGACAGGATCGAGAAGTGAGCGAGCGCCGGTATGTGTTCGCTCACTTCGCCGATCTACTGAGCCGACGTGAGACAGTTTAATTGTCGCACGTCGGCTCGAACTATGAGGATGAGTGATTGTCACTCGCCTCATAGTTCTCCTTTAACTAACTGTAACATAAATAATCCAGACTTCTACAACTATACATAACACGCTGTACTGTACATAAAATTGTGTTACATCTTACACGCAGCACAGTATGCTATATACAGTGCAGTGCGTACAGTGTTATATACAGTGCAGTGCGTACAGTGTTATGTATAGTGCAGTGCGTACAGTGTTATGTATAGTGCAGTGTGTAACAGACTCTGCTGCTGTGCATAACACTGTTATTGTGTACAGCAGGGGTGCGCATTAGGTAGATGGTGATCTAGCAGTAGCTCTCAGAGCTGATGCTGGTAGATCAGGAAGGGGGGGAATGGCGGCCCCCTTTATTCCATGTTGGTATATTTATTTAGCTGTGCACACATGATTACCTATGAGCCTGAGTCTGCTGAGCCGAGCTCCCCGACACCTTTGTGGTGGATTCTGGGGGTTATAGTGCTATGTATTACATCAAAGAATATTAGTTTACACAGCAAAATACAGCAAGGTGAGCCAGGAGAGATAGCGGGGAGAGAGAAGAGACAGCCAGGAGAGAAAACGAGGAATGACAGCCAGGAGAGGAGAGACAGCCAAGAAGATGAGCCAGGAGAGCCAGCCAGGAGAGAGAGCGGGGAGAGAGAAGAGACAGCCAGGAGAGAAAACGAGGAATGACAGCCAGGAGAGGAGAGACAGCCAAGAAGATGAGCCAGGAGAGCGAGCGAGGGAGGTTTTCTTTTCATTGGTAGATCTCATGCAGCTCGTCATTTGAAAAGTAGATCTTAACACAAAAATTGTGGGCACCCCTGGTGTACAGTATTCCTTGACCTCCCTGGCGATCTGATTATTTTTTATTTCTTATTTTGTTCATTTTTTTTTTATTTCGCGCCGGTTCCGCCCCCCCCTGCAACGCGGACGATCGCGTTGCAGCGCACGGAAAGGGATTTACTCTTCCTGCTGCCCCAATGCGCCCCCCCTCCCCCCATCAACAGAGAATGGCAACCGGATGGCAGGGGAGGATGTGCTGGTGACGTTTCTGCAATTAGCTTGCCTCCTCCGTCCCCGTTAGGCCACGAAAGCAAAATAAGAAAAGTGGCCCCATGGGATTATTGCCCCTATCACCCATGTGTTTTTTTAAAACAAATTATATTCAAATAGAGCTGTGGGGGGTAACTGTTAAGTACATGTCTCTCTGGGACTGCTTTGCTGGTTCTTTCTGCTTTGTCTTTCAGGTTACAAGCTGCCTGTTGTTGCTAGGAGGATTTACCTCAGTTGCTGGGCAGACCTTCAGTCAGCTGAGCACAGGATTGGTGACAGACTTTTGGCGGGAAAACAGCTGACCAATGAGTGTAACATTTCCCCTCTATAGTCACTCCTGTCACTGGACAGTGTCAGCAGTTACCTCAGAACTACCAGCTGGACTCACCTCTGGATTATCTTCAGAGTTCCTTTTGGATCTTTTCACCTGCTTCCCCGCCCGGAATGGATTATTTACTTCAGCATGACTTCAAAGGGCTGATTCTGATGGATGGACAGACTCAGACATTTTAACTATTCCTATGCTGTTTTTACTACAGCTGCCTCTTCTATTTCATCTGTGGACCCTGTACCTGCATTTGTGTCTCCCATTCCTGATGTGTTGGCGTTACCCTGTTTACAGCATTGGAGCCTATCTGAGGTCAGCCTTGAAAACTCTTCATTTACCTGCAGGCGGTCTAGGATTTGTAGCAGGACTTTTAGGAGCAGCATCAGGACTGTCACCTGTGACTAGGGAGCATCTGAGCATTGCAGTTCTGCATGGTCAAGATTTTTGCCATGCGAGGTCATCACTCTCCAAGAGACTGCCAGGCAGAGGATTGTAAAGCCAGACCAGAAGTGCCTGAGTGTCACATCACCATTGGGGCCGGGCTGCCACTAGGACTTGTCAGGGACCAGGGATGTAGGACCGCAGACCTGAAGCGACAGAACACAGGCCGGAGGGGCGAGGAGCTACCAGGAAAGGCCAAGGAGGCCCAACAATCCATTAGACACCCACAGCGCCAGTGTTCCTGTCACAGCGAGCGGGGTAGGCAGCGGACCTCATGTTTAAATTCAAGTTCTCTGGAGATGCATAATGGGTATGTATTGGGAGCAGCTGGTTCTCGAATATGCTACTTTGTTCTAAATAAGGGCTACACTCAAAGTTGCATTTGCCAGCAATCTCTGTTGTTTTGTCTGAACTGGTTCCAAGGTTATAGCTTTTTCTAAGACTGGGCTTCAGTTTATAATAAGGTTACAATACAATGTTTATTGATTTTTGTCCTCCATTGTGGACTGGAGGGGTTCATTCGTGGTAAGGTTTTTTCATACTTTTTATTATACAATGGTATTGCCGTTATCAGTGCTGATTTGTAAAATATGATTGTCCGGGCCGCGGTGGTGGGGTTGGTTCCAGGTTAGTCACCTGGCTTTTGGGTAATGTCGCCCACTTTGTGGGTGGACGGTGGTTGGTGAACGGTAATTTGGTTGGTGTAAGTTATTGCTGCTTGAGTCGTAGTGACTAAGCATGCTGGTCTGTTAATGGTTAACAGAGGTTTTGTTTGGTAATAAAGGTTAAAGTCTATTTATTGGTTAAATTGATTAAAACCCAAAAAAGGGGCCCCGGCCTATAGTTATTCCAAACAGGATTGGTGACAGACTTTTGGCGGGAAAACAGCTGACCAATGAGTGTAACATTTCCCCTCTATAGTCACTCCTGTCACTGGACAGTGTCAGCAGTTACCTCAGAACTACCAGCTGGACTCACCTCTGGATTATCTTCAGAGTTCCTTTTGGATCTTTTCACCTGCTTCCCCGCCCGGAATGGATTATTTACTTCAGCATGACTTCAAAGGGCTGATTCTGATGGATGGACAGACTCAGACATTTTAACTATTCCTATGCTGTTTTTACTACAGCTGCCTCTTCTATTTCATCTGTGGACCCTGTACCTGCATTTGTGTCTCCCATTCCTGATGTGTTGGCGTTACCCTGTTTACAGCATTGGAGCCTATCTGAGGTCAGCCTTGAAAACTCTTCATTTACCTGCAGGCGGTCTAGGATTTGTAGCAGGACTTTTAGGAGCAGCATCAGGACTGTCACCTGTGACTAGGGAGCATCTGAGCATTGCAGTTCTGCATGGTCAAGATTTTTGCCATGCGAGGTCATCACTCTCCAAGAGACTGCCAGGCAGAGGATTGTAAAGCCAGACCAGAAGTGCCTGAGTGTCACATCACCATTGGGGCCGGGCTGCCACTAGGACTTGTCAGGGACCAGGGATGTAGGACCGCAGACCTGAAGCGACAGAACACAGGCCGGAGGGGCGAGGAGCTACCAGGAAAGGCCAAGGAGGCCCAACAATCCATTAGACACCCACAGCGCCAGTGTTCCTGTCACAGCGAGCGGGGTAGGCAGCGGACCTCATGTTTAAATTCAAGTTCTCTGGAGATGCATAATGGGTATGTATTGGGAGCAGCTGGTTCTCGAATATGCTACTTTGTTCTAAATAAGGGCTACACTCAAAGTTGCATTTGCCAGCAATCTCTGTTGTTTTGTCTGAACTGGTTCCAAGGTTATAGCTTTTTCTAAGACTGGGCTTCAGTTTATAATAAGGTTACAATACAATGTTTATTGATTTTTGTCCTCCATTGTGGACTGGAGGGGTTCATTCGTGGTAAGGTTTTTTCATACTTTTTATTATACAATGGTATTGCCGTTATCAGTGCTGATTTGTAAAATATGATTGTCCGGGCCGCGGTGGTGGGGTTGGTTCCAGGTTAGTCACCTGGCTTTTGGGTAATGTCGCCCACTTTGTGGGTGGACGGTGGTTGGTGAACGGTAATTTGGTTGGTGTAAGTTATTGCTGCTTGAGTCGTAGTGACTAAGCATGCTGGTCTGTTAATGGTTAACAGAGGTTTTGTTTGGTAATAAAGGTTAAAGTCTATTTATTGGTTAAATTGATTAAAACCCAAAAAAGGGGCCCCGGCCTATAGTTATTCCACATTCATTGTTGTGTTTTACTTTATTATTTAGGTGTATTGTTATGGTATGATGGGTCTCAATGGGGAGTACAATCCCATGTTGTATCATCTCGCTCCCATGTGAGTCTCTGCCCGTCCTTCTAGGCCCCCCTTCCCCGGCGCCCTGGCAGTGCCTGCAGAGCAGCTGGTGAAGTAAAGTAGAGGGGTATCGTCCACCCTGGCTCATTATTATATTCCCTCCAGTTTTGGTGCTGGCAGGATGTGTGGAGGCAGACTCCCCTAACCTGTGCTGGCTGCAGTCCCCGCTCGCTCGCCCGCGCATTGTATGGGGACAGTTGCCTGTACACCCCTATCGGCGGGCCTGGCCTCGGGCCCCGTGTTGGTCGCGGACCCTCGTGCAGTGCCCGATGGGTCAGTGCGCCCCTGGTATAACTTATATCATGTTGGGGCATTTTTCAAAGTTCACAGTCTTTACCTTCTGCTATTCTTTTATAGGGTTCGCGTTTGATTACATCACTTGCCTAGCACTGTCCAGTCATATTAGACTCCATGACGGTGAGTAAGAAAAACGTGTAGTGTCTGTTATTAGCGGACTTTACATGGTACAGTCATATTTTATGCCTGTTGGCATTTATCTGCTGAACAGCTAGTTTTAGTTTGTGCTTACATATGGTAATTACTGATTATGTATGGCAGTGTGGGATTTTAGGCCGGGTTCACACCTGGGCCTTTTACAGCGCTGATCGACGCGCTGTAAACCGCTCAGCATGTGAAATCCCATTATTTCCTATGGGCATGGTTCCCACCTGGGCGTATTTAAGCGCGTCAGAACGCGCAGAAAAACGCCCTACGCCCAAAAGTAGTACAGGAGCTTCTTTGGGGGCGTATTTCCGCGCGTATCCATTAGGATACAGCCGGATAGCCCTCGTAAACGAGCGTTTCGTGGACCGCAAATCGTTGGTAAAAACGTGCGTCAAGACTTTTGTCTTGCGAGGGTTGTAAAGTAATCGAAAAAAATGTACAATCTGCCCATCTTGGACAGGCAGATCGTACTTACGATCATCGCAAGTCCGCCCCGCTGAGGGGCGGGCTTCCGATGACTGCAATGCTGAAACATTTCTACTGTACGGTCGCACGCCTTCCATACAACTTGTGATGATGTATGATCGCGGGATTTCTCGCGATTATTGTACGATAATCGTACAGTGTATGGGCACCTTAACACGCACAGCCATGTGCCTTGCTAAAAACACTCCTCACGGACAGACTGACCGGCTTCCTGTTCCTTTTTAATACACCCTCTGGCTGGTGGGTTAACCCTTTCATTACCAGAACTGGCTGTAGTCAGGGATGGAGGCTCTGTCCCACCGGATTCCGGGACGCATGTACATTTAACAACACCGGGAAGACTGCCTAGCCGTTTCCCTTACAAGTCCGACCCGGAACCCCTCACCCTGCTCTTCGAGAACCCTGAATACAAGGTGACCTTAACGGGACCAGGGAGGGATATATCGTCCATCCAGGACCCCGTTCCTGACGTCCTGTACAATATAATGAAATTTAGTCTCTTAAAAATATTTGTATTATATTACAGTGATATTGTCAATGACTTTCAATACATCCCGACTGCCACAGACTATTTCTCTAAATGGGTGGAGGCTTTTCCTCTCAAAACGAAATCCGCAGCAGGAGGTGGAACAACGTCTTTGTTCTATTATATATAGACACGGCTGTTCCCAAAGAATACTTTCCGACCAGGGCAGAGAGTTTGTGAATCGTGTATGTTTACTTTCCATACACCATTACTGTTGAAATTATTTAATATTAGAGAGGAGTGCGACAGCTGCCGATCACCCCCGGACGAACGGTCTGGATGAAAAAACGAATCGTAACATAAAACGGCAAGTTGAAATAAATCGTTATTTTGGCTTTTATTATTCATTTACTCCACAGGGTACACTTGAAGTAATGTTCTTGTAGCATTCCACATGTTGCTATTGGTGTACGGTTATAGCTACAAATCATGCATTGTTTCAAAGAGTGTTGTCCATTTTGATGTTATTTTTCTTTCATTCTAGAGCCCTCACTAAATTAGTTAATGATAATTGGCATGTGTACTTGGATGCCGCATTATTTTCTTTAAGATCCAAGGTACAAACCACAACTAAACATTCTCCTTTCTTTCTGATGTATGGCAGAGAGGCGGTTTTCCCCCGCGAGGTTTCCGGTTGACCTGACGGTAGATTTTAATATTTGTTGTCACAGTTTCAATGTAAGTTTTTATCAGTAATATATTTAATACTTGTGGAGTATATATAGATCTTAACAATGTTTTATGAATTCATATCCTTCTGGATGTCACAACATTTCTTAAAACTCAACCTTTCAAAAACTGAGCTCATGTTATTTCTCCCCCCACCCCCAGTGCACCTTCCCCAAACTTTTCTTTTGAGATTGTTAACACAACTATCCAACCCTCCCCCCATGCCAAGGTCCTAGGTGTCATCCTTGACTCGTACCTCACCCTTCTTCCCCACATTTGCTAACTTTTTATGAGGGGGTAAGTAGAGATATGGACGGAGGTAAGCCGGTGGATGTGGTATATCTGGATTTCTCAAAGGCTTTTGATACGAAAACAGTATCCAAATCCTGCCGCCTTCACCTTCGTAACATCTCCAAAATGCGCCCCTTCCTCACCAATGACACCGCAAAACTACTCATACACTCCCTTGTTATCTCTCGTCTTTACTATTGCAACTCCCTCATCATTGGCTTACCTCTAAACAGGCTCCTCCCCCTTCAGTCTATCCCGAATACAGCTGCTAGACTCATTCACCTGACCAACCGCTCAATGTTTGCAAATCCCCTCTGCCAATCCCTACACTGGCTTCCATCCCCCACCCCCCCTGCCAATCCCTACACTGGCTTCCACTCGCCTTAAGGATAAAAATTCAAAATATTAACAACCACTTACAAAGTCGTCCACAACTCTGCCCCCGGCTATATCTCAAACCTTGTCTCAAAGTATCACCCTAACCGTCCCCTCCGCTCATCCCAAGACCTCCTACTTTCCAGCTCCCTCGTCAACTCCTCCCTTGCTCGCCTCCAGGACTTCTGTCGAGTTTCTCCCTTCGTCTGGAACTCTTTACCCCAACCGGTCTGTCTATCTCCCACTCTGAAGGACAGTTTTTTCTTAACTAAAACAAAATGTTAAAGTTTGCAGTCATAACAGGATTTACAGATAGTGTGTGCATGTCTGTACAATATTTTTTTATATATATTGATAGTAATTTAATCTTTAGAACTATCACAAATATTTTTAGCTTTAACAATAAATGACTGCACTAGAATTAACTTGAATTTCATTCATCCTTCTTTGGGTATATATATATTTGTGTAAGGAGTCCACTTTACTTGACATATGTGACCACAGCTGGTAGGACCTGAAGTGTGCCATGGTCCGGGCGGACAGTAATGCCAATAAGGGGGCATACTCAGATAGTGTGAAGAGTGAAATGAGGTGAACTCCTGACTGAAGAACCCAAGGGATGGGTGGGGGGTTGCTCGGAAAACCTCCCGTCCATTGTTGTAAATTTTGGGCAGATTACATCTATTATTTGCCAGACAAGAACAGTTATGTTACGTTTATGAAAAACAAACTGCCATGGGTACGGTGAAAAAAACAACTAAGGAGAACATCGCCATGTCCCAACAAAAGCAGAAGATTGCATATGAGAAAAAAAGTACAAAGGAAATATAAGCATTTAACTTATATTGTTGGAGATGAGGTCCTGCTTTTTAACACAAGGAAACATGGCAGAAAAAGGAGGAAGAATAGAGTCTGACTTCTTTGGGCCGTACATCATCCAGTCAAAATCTGGCAAGCTTGTTACTTTAAAGTGACATTAAATCCTCAGATTTTGTAACATAAAACAATACTGCAATGTGCGCCTTACTGTAATCCATGCTTGTTTCCCTTCTCTTTGCTGCTCTTCCTTTTAAATTGAATCCTTTTTTTTTTAAACAAAACTTTATTGCTTATGTTTTTTTCAATGGCTAGGTTATTTATGAAAAAACATAAGCAATAAAGTTTGTTTAAAAAAAAAAGGAGAAAAAAAAATTCCTTGCTCTGATTAGGAGAATCGATCAGACACGAACACAGCAGAAAATAGTAAAACAACGGCACATGCAGGCAGCAGCTGTTGCCAATCTAAAGTGGGCGGGGATGTGGATGTCGGGAGGACGTCATCCTGTAGTCCTGGCTCAGGTCGGGAGCGCGCACACAGACACCATGTAACATTCCAGAGAAGAGGCAGTCGGCTGCAAAACGGACGTTCTCCCCCCAGCATGAGAAGAGATACGGATTTAAAAAGGAAGAGCAGCAAAGAGAAGGGAAACAACCATGGATTACAGTAAGGCGCACATTACAGTATTGGTTTATGTTCAAAAATCTGAGGGTTTCATGTCACTTTAAGCAATTCTGAAGGACTCACTTTAAAAACCAAGCACAATGTAGACCATCTAAAGCCTTAGGCCTCATTCACACACAACCAAGAGCAAAATTGAATATTGCGTATATGCGCGTTATGTGTGTGCATGTGCATATATGCGTTTGGAGTGTTTATAATCCCAGAATGCATCATTTTGGGCGCCCTGTTGTTGCTAGATAGTGTTCTATGCCTCATGTAAGCTGTGATAGCATTATGGACCCCCATAATGAGTTGATCAACCATTTAACATTGCTTTGTGTTGTTGAGGCAGCGGGGACGCTTGAGAGAATCTGAGAGATTCTGGACCCATCCCATGATGTCACAGAGGTTCTCAGTTGTTTTTTTCCGCAATATTTTCCTGGAGCTTCGTCGATTCCCTGAAACGTTCTTCAACTTTACCAGAATGTCTCTTTCATCCTTTGACAATCTACTGGAGATGCTACGTCCACGACTGACGCATATGGACAGCCAAATGAGGAGTAGTGTATCTGCAGAGGAGAGACTCCTGGTCACAGTAAGGTATGTCGAAATGTAGTGACCTGAATTTAACCGCCTATATTGATTCTTGCAGTATTCAGTATATAGTATATAGTTCTCTAAACTTTTGAACTCCAAGATTTGTAGAACAAATTTCCTATCATGCTGTCAACAACTACAAATGGCATCATACCCCGAAATGGCAAAATAAGCCTGTCATGGAGTCTTTCCTAGTTCCAAGTTTCACAGTTCTTGCAGTGTTCTACTGGCACCACTCTGCAATAATGTGGTCAACATATCAGAATTGGAGCAGGCTGAATCTGGAGCAGTACACTCTGTGTGTCTGTGTGTGTCTGTGTGTGTGTGTGTGTGTGTGTGTGTGTGTGTGTGTGTGTGTGTATATATATTTGTATATTTATTTTAGATTTGGATTTCAAGTATTTTTTATTTATATGCAGGTTTCTTGCAACTGGTCAAAGTTTTGCATCACTGCACCACTATTTTTTGCTGGGTGTGAGCACACTGTCAATGGTGACTAGGGAGACCTGTGCAGCAATATGGGAGGAGCTTCACCAGGTCCTGATGCCAGAGCCCAAAGAACAGCGATGGGTAGAACTGGCAGAAGAATTCATGAAAATTGCACAGTTTCCACACTGCATCGGAGCACCGGATGGAAAACATGTCAGGGTGAAGATGCCACCAAATTCAGGATCAAAGTATTTTAATTTCAAAAAATTCTACTCTGTTGTTCTCATGGGTGCAGTAGATGCCCATCTATGCTTCATTGATGTTGGAGCATTAGGCAGTCAAGGGGATTCTCGGATCTTTCGGAAGTCTGAAATGGGGTGCAGGCTGTATGAAGGACGGCTGAAAATCCCACCTAAGAGACCACTGCCAGGAACCACAGAGCCATGTTTGCCATTTGTGTTTGTGGCTGATGAGGCTTTTGGATTACATGCAAACTTAAAGTGACATGAAACCCTCAGATTTTTTAACATAAAACAATACTGTAATGTGCGCCTTACTGTAATCCATGGATGTTTCCCTTCTCTTTGCTGCTCTTCCTTTTAAATCCGTATCTGTTCTCATGCTGGGCAGAACTTCTGTTTTGCTGCAGACTGCCTTGTCTCAGGAATGGATACACGGTGTCTGTGTATAAGTTTGTATAGGCTTGTAACCTGAGCCAGCACTACAGGAAGAGGCCCTGAGCTGAAATGGGAAGTTCTCCCCAAGCATGAGAAGACATGAGGATTTAAAAGGAAGAGCAGCAAAGAGAAGGGAAACAACCATGGATTACAGTAAGGCGCACATTCAGTATTGGTTTATGTAAAAAAATCTGAGGGTTTAATGTCACTTTAATGCGTCCTTATGGTGGGCGTGGACTTACTGAAAAGCAAAAAATATTTGGAATACTGACTGCAAAGTGGCGCATCCTGCTATCTAGTATTCAACTTGATGTGGAGAACGCTATTCAAGTTGTACTTGCATGCTGCATACTCCACAATTATGTCATGGAAAAGGAGAGGCCATCCGCAGAGCCTTCGACAGGGAACCCTGGTCAAAAATTTCAATTTGCAGACTTACGACCACGCACATATGCCATGAATATACAAAATGAGTTTGCAAACTACTTCACGTCCCCACAGGGCCAAGTGTCATGGCCAAATGATTATATATGAATGGTTTGCCCTAGCAATGTAACTTGACATGTGTCAGCAATTTCAAATACAGATTTCTATATGCAGAAGGACTGGTATATATATCCGTTCCATTCTGTTTTTGCGCATGTTTACGCTACGCAAATATAAGGCTCCATACGCAGATGTGTGTATGGAGCCATTTATTTGCATAGGTTGCATATCGTACCATACGCACGTACGCGCGCATACGTGCGGCAGTGTGGAAAGTACAGTGCACAGGCCGGAAGGTCATTACAGCAAGTCGATTGAAGACATAAACACCCATGTACCTTCTGCCCCACAGACGCCTTCAGTGAATGACGAACAAATTGGAATTGTTTTACTCCTAGAGATTCAAAGCTCTAATAATTACCCTTTTTTGAAAAAAAGGTCAGTCTACCTATCAGTATATAAACAAAAACACACAGGAGTACTGACTACATAGTATAGGGAGTCCAAGGGTTAACTACAGATTGGGACTGACCAAAACATCCACTATATTTACAACATGCAAATGTTTGGCTTAGATATATCGATGACGTGCTGTTATTGTGGAATGGTGGTGAAGACCTCCTAAAAATATTCATTTCAGATCTAAATATTAATGAGAGGAACTTAAAATTCACCTTTACCTACAGTAAAGACCAACTCTCCTTCTTGGACCTACTTATTGGGGTGGAGGATGGTGGACTTATTACAAAGACCTTTCGTAAAGCGACAGCGGCAAATACTTTGCTGCACGCCACAAGCAACCACCCGGCACCCCTGAAACCAGGAATTCCAACTGGCCAATTCATCCGGATTAAAAGAAATTGCAGTAAACATGCAGATTATGTCAATAAATCCAAAGCCCAATACAATAGGTTTAGAGATTTAGAAAACCACTCCCATTAAACAGCTTGCATGTATTGAATATAATGTGCCTTGTTCTGCTTCTGCAGTTTATTGTTCCTTTATGTACTATATTGATTTTACTATGTTTAATTTATAACTAAGTCATTAATATTTAACTTGAATTTTTAAGCCTTCACCAGATACTTATTTAAATGCCTTGAAAGGCATAGAAGACAGAGGTAGCAGTTACTGGATTCTCCATTTTCTAGTTGGAGCACGTTGGTCATTTCTTTGGCCTTGCCCTGTTACCCAGCAGCTTGCCAAGGAGGTAAGTCTTGGCCACATGGGAGGACCCTTTTCTTCTCCACCTTTAGCGAACTTGGTGGTTTCGGCCCAAGGGGTGGTCCCTAAAAAAGGAGCCAAACCAATTTCGCTTGATCCTTCATTTGTCTCATCCCAAGCAAGGGGGGGATCAGTAAATGATGCAATTGACCCGTCAGTGTGCGCAGTCTCTTACACATCCTTTGATGCCGTAGTTGCTTGGGTTTGCCGTTATGGAAAAGGTTTTCTTTTAGCCAAAACGGACATTGAATCTGCCTTCCGGCTACTACCTGTCCATCCAGATAGTTTCTTTTTGTTAGGTTGCCATTGGCAGGGATCCTATTTTGTGGACAAATGTTTGCCGAGGGGCTGTTCAATCTCTGGTGCGCTATTTGGAAACTTTCAGCTCCTTTTTGGAATGGTTGATTCGGGAGGTTTCGGGTATTAATTCTGCCATCCATTATTTGGATGATTTTCTTTGCATCAGCCCCCCTGGCTCTAACTCATGTGCTGTGTTATTGGCAACATGTTACATCTCGTGGTTCCTCTAGCACAGGAAAAGACTGAAGGCCCTGTTACAGAGCTTAGCTTCCTAGGTATAGTGATTGATACCCAGGTCATGGAATGCCATCTGTCCGAGGAAAAACTATTGGACCTGAGGTGCTGAGGTCCAGGCTGCTAGCGGAAGGAACAAATTGCAGTTGCGTCATTTGCAATCCCTTCTTGGTAAGTAAAATTTTGCCTGTAGGATAATGCCAATGGGTAGGGTATTTTGTTGCCGTTTGTCTGCGGCAACTGCTGGAATAAGGAAGCCTGCACATTTTGTGCGTTTGTCTAGTGATCATAAAGCTGACCTGTTTGGTTTGGTTTTTTTTTTTGGACTCTTTCAATGGCCGTTCATTGTGGCTAGATGGCTACGTCAGTAATGCAGATTTGGAGCTTTTCATGGACGCGGCTGGTTCATCGGGTTATGGTGCATACTTTCAGGGTACCTTGAGTGCTGAGGCATGGTGTGCGGCTGGCCTATTAAAAAACTTGGTTCTGTTAGAATTATTCCCCGTGGTTTTGCAGTTGAGATTTGAGGCCCTGTCTTTCGTAACAAGAAAGTCAGGTTTAACTGAGATAGCTTGGGTGTTGTTCAAACTATTAACATCACGGCTTCCTCTCCACCAGTGGTTCGCCTTTACGTTATTTGGTGCTATGTTGTTTGAGGCTTAATACATTCATTTATGCTGTTCATCTGCCCGGCGTGGAGAATACATTAGCTAACTCCTTATCTCTTTTCCAGTGGGACAGGTTCCGTGGGTTGGCGCCGGGAACGGAGCAACGCGGGGTTCCTTGTCCCCGGCATCTGTGGAAACTTCCTTTGGAGTCATCTCAGGACTTCTTAGTAGGTCGGTAAGCGGCCAAACATGGGCATCCTATGCAAAGGTCGGGCTTCCTCCTGACAAACCTGCACACAATTTGATCCTTTGCCACATGTGCTCCAAGATGGAGACTCTCATGGTTTAGAGTTAGGACCGCACTATCTAGAGGTGCCTTGGCGCAGTTGTGCAGCTTTCACATTTTCTGCAGAAGACGTCTATCTAAACCTCTGTTTTTAACCTAAGCGGTGAGGCAAGTTTTTTTTTTCTTTTTCATGCTGGCTGGTGAGTGTGCTGGGAAAACGTTTTGTTGTCTATGCAAAGGTCTGGCGCAAGTGGTTTCTTCTGGTGCAGTGTAAGAAAATGACACGAAATATGATTTTTTTTATGTCATATTCCTTTTCTCGAAGCGTAGGGTGGAAAAGTTCAATAATAGATGATTGTTTCCGTTGCTGCATAAAGTTCAGAATGTGTTTAATTTAAAAGTTGCAAATGATTACAGGATATGGTATATCTTACAGCAGAAATCTATAAGATGCTTAAGAAACGTGTCTTTAGTTAGTAAGTAAAAATAGTTCTAACAGGTGTCTGTCTATTCAATGTGAGTGTGCGTTTGTCTGTGTGATGCTGTGCGTGCGTGCGTGTGTGTCTTGAAGGATCATCCCCCATCCTTTTATCCATGCTTTTACTTTAAAATAACCTATGTGATGGTTACCTTAAAAGTCTTTCTGATTAGCATAAGGGAGTGCCATACTCTTAGTAGCTGAGTCATGTGTTCTCCTTCTATCCCATTTTGGGCATCATAGTCTATGTCCTGAGTAATGTGTTTTATTCTTCAAACCCATTTTAACCCCTTTGTGATGGGAGACGTACACTGTACGTCCAGCCACAAAGGGACCAAATGACTTGTCACGTACACTGTACGTGACGAGTTATTTGCTTCTTTAGAGGGCTGTTAAACGCTGAGAATCAGCTTTTAACATTCATTAATGGATGCCCTTACTACAGAGGCATTCATTAATGAAAGGGTTAACCTTTTTCAGACACCCGATACCTTAATATCGGGTGTCTGAGAGTCAAAGCAAAGCGGACACACATGCCGGCTTTTGCCGGCATTCTGACAGCTCGTATAGATCGAGAGAGATATCTCTCTCAAGCTATACTGGCTTTTTTTTCTTTTTTTCTTTCATGAATAGATACATAATGTGTCTATTCCTATAATGTATCTATTCCTGGAAGAAGAATGTTTCAGTTTGCTGATCGTTGTTGCAACAATCAGAAAACCTATAGTGACAGCTGAATCCTGAACTGCTGCAGGATCAGTGTCACTAACTTATTATCGGCTGTTCTGAAGTTTGAAGCAGCCTGAAAAAAAAAAAAAATGTATTAATTTATCAAGCAGTAATAGTGAGATTAATTCACAATGACTGCCTGATATAATTAAATAAATAAAATTTGTCAGTATAAAAAAAGTGAAAAGTGTAAATAAATTTAAAAAAATAGTGAAAAGTGTAAAAAAATTAAAAATAAGGGACAAATAAATGAATGTATGTATTGCATTTTTTTTTTAGCTGTGCTGGTTTTTTTTAAAAAAAATACTACAAATCAAAACTGGGAAAAAAGTGTTTTTTTTTAACGTTTTTTTTCTCTTTTTTTATATTTTATTTGTCCTAAGTGAGGCGTTAGGCACACATGTCATATGTGATATAAATATGTAGCCCTATCTGTCCTCTAAAAAACAATATATAATATGTGTGGGTGCACTTTGTAAGAAAGTATATTACTGACATGGAAGAATCACACAGCAAAAATGTCAAAAGTGTGTCAGTCATTTACCAACAGCAACTAAAAACAAGCTCAGTCATGAAGGGGTTAAAGGTCAAGTCTTCTTTGAGCAATCCTAACAACTGTTTCAACTATACTTAGGTCTGCCTTTCAGGCTTACTGATTGATTACCAATTGTAAACTAAAAATCAGCAGCACCAGTCAAACTGGATCTCTAAACTTGGATAGATTAAAATATAGACAATCAATCATCACTTAAGGTTCACACATACATATTTCAATATCTGGTTTTAACATGCAGGAAGCCGGTAAGGTCTCCTTTTGTGAAGTGGGTACGGAGTTGTTTCTTTTATTAGTCGTTGCTACTCACAGGGCGTGTTAATGTCTTCAATGAATCGTAATTTGTCTGTCATTGGCATTCTTATTTAAATTGTTGGGTTATTGTGATTTTAATAAAGATTTCGTAATAGCCAGGTTGTGAAAGGCTTGCGTAGGGGTCAAAGGCGCCTGGACGGGCGTAGGCCGGATACATTCTCACTTTTCGGTAGTGTGTTAGACCAGCTTCCTCAGTGCTGTTGTTTTTTCTCCATTTGAGGTGTCCCTCTTCAGGGCAGCTTTTATTTTAGCATTGTTGGGGGCTTTTCGCATCGGCGAGCTGGTCAGCCGTTCAAAATGTGTACAGGGTGGTATTTTGAATCAAGACGTGTTGCTGCTAACAGATTCAGTTAAAGTTCTTTCCATTCTAAGACTGCTCAATTTAAGAAGGGCAGGTGGGTCATTACTATGCACAGTCTTGGCAGTAAGCCCCCAGGTAGATGGCTCTTTCTTGATTCTCACCGATGGCACTGCCCCGTCCCGTTTTCAATTCATTTCCATTTTCCGCAATTGCTTAACCAGGGCAGGGTACTATACTAGCCCTTTCTCCTTCCATTCCTTTCAGATAGGCGGCAAGATGGGGTCTGGGGGAGCCTGCGTTGAAATGTATTGGGAGAAGGGAGTCCAATAGAATACGTTCGTACATTCGTCCTCATTTAGTGTAATTTGTGTATTTATTGTGCTCGTCCCAGCTCTTGTTTGTCTGTTATTGTTTAGGTGCCGGTCCCTGTCTCACCTGGATCCTGGGGCATTCATACATTTTTTGGGGGGGGCCCGGCGTGCGGATGTTCGCCCGGAGGGCAGACAGCTAGGTGTCCAGGAGTACAGCTATTGTGCGCTGGATTGGTTTCCCGGGAATGCTATGGAGTTGTGTGGTCCCTGAGGTACACCATTTTTCGAGACTAGATAGGGTGCCCGATATCCTGCTTCTACACGTCGGAGGCAATGACCTTGGTCTCCGTGCCATGCGTGAGCTCATTCGGGATAATATTAAATATGATTATCTGAGGCTGCGCTCTTCATTTCCGGATACCATGATCATTTGGTCGGAAATGGTGGCTCGGACCTCCTGGCGTCTGGCTCGTTCTGTGGAACGTTTAAACAAAGCCAGGATTTAAGTTAACAAGGGGTTTGGGAGGTTTGTAGTTAGAAATAGTGGTCTGGGGGTACGTCACCGTGAACTGGAGATCGACACTACCTGCAGGGTGATGGGGTACACTTGAACGCCGTAGGGACTGATATGTGGTTTTTGCGTCTGCAAGATGGTATTCACAGAGCGTTGAGGGTTTGGAGGGGCGTCCAAGTGTAAGGTTTCCCACTTGTTGCTATGGCGGGTTCAGCAGTGAGAGGTCTAAGAGCGATGTGTAGGAGGTCTCTGCTCTTACTTCCTAGGTTGCCCCTGAGTCGTTGTGTTGCGGCTAGGGGCCAGAGGTTTAAAGAGTAAGCAGAGCATTGGTGCATTCACAGACCTCAAGCCACAAGGTACAGGGATACATTGGTAATTGATATTGGTATTAAGTTAATGTTTATTGTTCTATGCGGTTTTACATTGATATTTGTAATAAACATTTGATATTTGTAATAAACGGCCGCTACAACCATTTTATACCCAATAAGGTGTGGCCTCTCATTTGGGGATTTGGGAGGCGGTGGTGCTGTGGCAGGTTTTTGAGTGGACTGACGGCTATGTCGTAACCTGTCATGCAGACCATTGCTCCCACCCCAATAACATCCCTGAAGCAAGCTTAGCTAAACACTTCAACAACTGACAATCAATGCTGACACACTATTTTAGCAGGCCGCCTTCCCAACTAAAACACACAGCAGACCATTGCTCTCACGCTCCCCATGGTAAACTATACCTATATAGCAGGGGTAGCCAAACTCTGGCCCTCCAGCTGTAGTAAAACTATAAATTCCATGATGCATCTCTCTCCGGGAGTCATGTCTGTGGCTGTGAGAATCTTGCAATGCATCATGGGATTTGTAGTTCCACCACAGTTGGAGGGCCAGAGTAAGGCTACCCCTGCTATATAGAAATCCATCAGCACTTGAATCAAGTACAATTCAAGTGTCCAGCAGCTGCTATTCATCTAACGCTCTCCCTGATCCTCAGACAATCCCACTTTAACCTCTTCCCTATCTCCTTCCTTTCATACCAACTACTCATTCACTTTACTGTCTCAAACTTCCTCTGCGCAGCCAGGGGGTTGAGGGCACACTCACCATCGGACATTAAACACCCGAAGTAAATATCTGAAATCTGGTTTCTACTCAATATGTGTTCCCTACCATTGCTTCTCGCAATGGTTTCTCTTCTTAAACTCTATTTCCTTAACCCCCCCCCCCCTCCACCCCACAGTTTATATATTTCACCTCCTCTCCCTACTACTGCGCTCATCATCTCCTGCTCATTCTGAATCCACATAGTAGGGTTACCTCCAGGACACTGGGACATGTTTACTAATATAAAAATCACACTCATCTCACTTCACTCACCCTTCTGCTTCTCCTGACTTCAGGTGATCTCTCTCCCAATCCTGGCCCTCTATCTTATAATACTCACCCTCCAAACCAGTACTGCCTTTCCTCTGACAGCAGCCTTAATCCATGCACCCTGATTTCTATTCCCCTGCTTCCTAGAATCAGTCCTTCCTTTTCATGTGCCCTCTGGAATGCCCGCTCTGTCTGTAACAAACTCACCGCTGTGCATGATCTTCTTATCTCCAATTCCTTCAAAATGCTAGCGGTTACTGAAACCTTCTGGTGTCCTTGGAAAATTACATCTTTCCCAAAATAACCCAGCAAATTTTTTTTCCAACTTTCTTCAGTGGGAGCTGACATCGCTACGCTGTGCAGGTTACGCCAAATTGCTTTGCATGTTGTTCGAACAATGTACGAAATAGTTGATTTTCCAAATTTAAATTCAAAATTTAAGGCACTGAACGAATGACCCGTCGCCGGGAACATGTTGGAATCCAAAGATAAAAATGTATATTTATATTTTCAGTTATGGCCTGCAAAACAAAATGGCGCAGAATGAAAGACTGCTACCACAAGGAGCTGAAAATACAAAAAAAGAAGGCAAGAAGTGGTTCTGGGTCCAGAAGGAGAGCCTTATAAACACATTATCATCTACTAGAATTTCTTAAACCCATCTTGGAGCTCCGTCTGTAAGTTGGCTTTCTGATAGTCATGTATACTGCTTATATTTTTCTGTGAATGTTAACATTGAAATTTTTTATTGGATTTTAGAACTGAGTGTAACCTTGAGGAACCCAGGGAACCCATGGTGCAACCAATTAAGGAGCAGTGGGATGATGATGTTGAAGTGGAAGCGAGTACAAGTGCCGAGATGCCGGAGATGGCCGGGGGGCTTAGGCCATGTGACGGAAGTTCCTCCTCCCAAAGCCCAATGCCGCTTCCCTCGCAAGGTGCACAAAGGGCAACAGCAGTGCCTAGGGGAAGAAGATTTCCCACTGCCCCTAGTAGCCTATGGGCACAGAATGCACAATTGATGGAGGCAGTCAAGGTATTCATGCAAAGGAGTGTGGACGGTGATTCCAATGCCTGCACACTCTGCATGTCTCTCTTGACTCCGCTGCAGGATGTGCCAAAGGCAAATGTACCATTGTATATCGCGGACCTTAACCTTGTAATCAAGACCTACCAAAGTGAGGTCCCACCCCCATACTATACGACCTTGATTGATATGTATAAGCAGTCCCAGGAAGCAGGAGCAATGGCCCCCGGCCTCCTCAAAGGTATTATCAATACCCACCTATGCAACCTACACACTCCGATAGCCAAGGTGACATCCCCCCCAGTTACCCAGGCCACATGCCCCCCAGCTACCAAGGTCAAATGCCAACGGTATCTAATCAGGGACAAGAGGGCAGTCCCACCCAGTCTTATTTTTTTTAATGAAAACTATTGGCATGTTTCTATCTTTGTAATTGTTTGTGAGACAGATGTTCTGTAGTTTGATAAAGTTCTTACCAATTTTTTACCATTTCTGCATTAGAAAAATATGTTGATACAAAAAATTGACCTGTTGCTCTGTAATAAAAAGTCCTATATCCTACTTGGCTTTGATTCGAGGAAATTTTCCTCATGGATGATTATCATCTCTTGAACATCTGTTAGCATTTTGGGTTCTCCATAATGGTTAAAAAAACATAATGACCTAGATTTGGCACAATTACATGTGGTTGGTCACTTTACATTTGTCGGCACGACCTATGAACACCATCCCTGGTTCACTTCTTATTTGATGTCGCTGAGCACTACAATTTACTACAGGTGTGGAACACAGAGTATGTATAAGAGAGAGCATTAGGCACTACAAATCCAGATACAATCTGCTAATCCAGGAAAGTCAGGACATTATGCATGTTGTGTGTTATCAGGGAATGGTTACCTCCCTTAATGTGACAATGAGGCGTTCTGTCGGAGAGACTGACTTGCGAAAATTGGTGTCTTGAAACTGGGAGGTCAGGTGTTAAGATCTCAAGGAGCGAATCAAAGCTACCACAAAAACAACAAAGAAATTCACAACATGTTACATAACACACAAAAAAAGGATTTTTAATGAGTGATAGAGAAATAGAGAGTTATAGAGAAAGAGAGAGAGTTATAGAGAAAGAGAGAGAGTGTCAGGATAATTCCGTCACAAGGGAGACATAACAAGCAAACATTACTACCTAGATATCGACATGCGGGGTGTATGAAAAAAACTCGTCTGGGCGTACACGAAGGTCTGCATATAAAGTCCCAAACTGGCCCTTTGGATCTCTTTCACTCATCAGTGGGTGCACCAAAAAACGACGTCTCCTTACAGCATTTTGGCGTAGCAGTATAATAACCATCACCAGGAGCGTGCCTGCATCCCATGGATCCATGTTGCAACAATTTTACATGTAAGACAAGGTCAGAGGAAGCAGGAAATAATCAGAATAGCTAATGAAAGGTCAAAGGAAATTACCTCATAACATTGTTAGCTTCCTGAAAGAAAACAAAAAAGAAAACGCTCTGGAACGCATCAAAAATGCGCCTAAAGACTTGCGTGCATGTGCAGAAACGCGAGCAGATCTGCTCTGCATTTGGTGTGAACAAGGCCTCAAACATTTACCTTACGCATGTCAAATTCTGGGCCTGTTACATTGATGATAATTTTGTAAATTTGCAAGGCCAGGCTTCCTTTGATGAGTTTGTAGAATTTCTGAATACAATTTTCCCAGGCATAGTGTTTAATCCTAAGTTTTTAGTTTTAGAAGCGCCACGGACAATCCTTATCCCTCACAAGGAAGGAATGCTGAGCACATGTGCAAGGCGCAGCCCCAATACAGTCAAGGGAACTGGAACATCTGAAAAAAACACAAGAGGCTCGGTCCAACCACGCCCCAGCTGCCTCTTCTTTTGTCACAGCAGGGAGGAGACTGGCATCACGTCCTGACGAAGGGGGCGTGCACCGGAAACGTGTCGACACTTCAGTGATTCACACAGGACACACTGCACGGATTCTTTTACTGCTCCGGTTTTATTGTTCTGCAGCTCGTTTTCACTTCAGTCTTGTGAGTACCTGTCAGTTCACCTTTTATACCTGTCTTTTGGAATAAACGATACTGCACTAGGAAAGGCGCCCCTTTTTTGTTTTTATAGTGTTTAATCCTGAATATTCTGACACCAGTATCTCCTTTGTGGACGTACTCGGGTCCATAACAGAAGGTTCCTGACAATACTACACCAGGGGTCGGCAACCCGCGGCTCCGGAGCCGCATGTGGCTCTTTCATCCCTCTGCTAAGGAAGACAGAACGTTTAATGGTACGTGGGCAGATTCATTTGCTTTCACTACTGACGAGACTGGTTTACAGCTATGCTTAATATGTGGTGAGAAATTGTCTTGTAACATTCGACTTTTTGTCGTTTGCCATTTCCAGAATAAACACACGGCCTTTGCTGAAAAATATCCGGAGGGAGGGAAGAAAGTCAGGCACGGGAAGCCGTTCACAGATGGAGATTATATAAAACAATCATTCATTAGGATTTCAGAACATCTATTCTCGGACTTCAAAAACAAGAGTAAAATTGTGCAGAAAATCAGATTTACCTCTCTCTGCCAAGACTGTCAAAGACAGAACCATACAAATGACAGAAAACATCACCAGACAGCAAATTAAAGGCATCAATTCGGCTGTGGCGTACTCAAATCGCCTGTGATGAGTCCAAAGACAAAGTTGATATTGAAGAAATAGCGCTGTTCTGCCGATAGGTGAGCTCTGCTGGGCCACAGGAGGAATTAATTGATATGATACCACTAAAAGGCCAAACACAGGGAGAAGACATCTGTGGGCTGTTTTGGATTATTTAAGAACTAAAAGAAATGAACACCACCCACCTGGGGTCAGTAGCTACTGATGGGGCACCGAGCATGAAGGTGCCCGTGCACTGCACGATTCTCGTACGAGAATGGCGGGAAATCCCGTGATCGTACGAGAATCGCGCAGTGTATGGAAGGCGTGCGACCGTTTCTACTGTACGGTCGCACGACTTTTGTATATCGAGCATGTTGGAAAACCAGCCGAGAATCGTACGATTTTCGGCTGGTTTTTAACATGATCGTGGGATAACTGACGAACGGGCCGGTGTGCGCACACTGCCCGTTCAGCATTGCAGTCATCGGAAACCCGCCACTCAGGGGGGCGGGCTTGCGATGATCGCAGGTACGATCTGCCTGTGCAAGATGGGCAGATCGTACGTTTTTTTAAGTACTTTACAACCCTCGCAAGACATATGTCTTGCGAGGGTTGTGGAGTGTATGGGCACCTTGACAGGAGCACATATTGACCTCAGACCGGGTAGTTTGTAAATATATCAAAGATACACCTGAATTGGTTTTTGTGTAAAGCCCGTTCCATTAGGGAGTGACAAAAAGCCACTATGTAGACTATACAGAGTTAATCTTGAATCAAACCGAAAGAGGCCTTTTCCAATGTGGAACATGCCTTCAATGTCCCTGGATACATGTGGGTAACCAAATCACCCAAAAATGGAAATGTAAAGATCACTTCAATTGTGATACGACTTGGGTAGTGTACCTAATGACATCCAAATGTGAGGCTTTTTACGTGGATAAGACTATGGGACCCTTTAAAAAGCGAATACAAGACCACATTTACCTCATTTATGTTTTACTGATCATTTATGTTAAGCTGACCACGTCAATCTGTCGCCATGTTGGTCTCCATCACGGTTTTGATCCAAACATGATCTCCTTTGTTATTTTGGAGCATGTAACAGAGGATATCCGTGGTGGAAACCGGGATAAAATTTTGCTGCAGCGAGAAACTAAATGGATACATCATGTTGTTGTCAACCCAGGAAGAGACTTTGAGTTCTTTTCTGAATAGGTGAATTTATTGACCGTACAGCAATATTGGAGGGATACAAGAGTACCCTCCTCCATTGCTCTTCCACTCACAATTTATAGTTTAACAGAATACAAGGGGCATTGACCGTCCCCAGGCAACATGAAGGTACATGTGACTTGTTTGCAGATTAGAGATTTAGGAATAATCAGTACATGATTTATGTGCCATAATTATCTGGACACTAGGAATTCTTACAACTGGAAAAGTGACCCTTGTTTGGACAAAGACTAGAACAACATAGCCTTGGACAATGTAGTCAATGAACAGGGGCAGATAAAAGACAAGAATGACAACACATACTCCACACTTCCACCATACACTATATGCCAACCTGTACCTGGGGGGTGGGAACGTTGCCTCTTCTCGGATGAGTCCATTCAATGTTGGCTCGATAACATACCAGTATGGCGACGATACATCGATGATGTGTTCTTCATTTGGACGGATACTCTTTGTGAACTGAAAAGGTTTGTGGCCTCTTTGGCCACCAACTATTTCAACCTTAAATTTACCGCTAATTACAGCCAAAAGGAGATCACCTTCTTGGATGTCTCCATCCAAAAGGATGAGGGATATCTTAAGACCAAACTATATCGGAAGGAGACAGCAGGCAATTCCATACTGCACGCCTCCAGTTCCCATCCACGCTTCCTAAAGGACAATCTCCTCTACAGCCAATATGTTAGATTAAAACGCAACTGCTCCAGGGATAGTAACTTCCAATGGGAAGCAAGGGCCTTACAAACCCGACTTCTGCAAAGGGGCTATAACAACAAAACACTCATTAAAGCCTATAACCAGGTGCAAAAGAAAGAGAGACTGCACATACCCTATGGAAATAAAAAGATGGACTCGGAAAGGGAGGTATCAGACAAACAGTCAGAATGGTGACCAAGTTTTCAAGGCATCATGCCACACTGGAGGGACTGTGTGAAACGCCACTGGCACCTCCTGACGGAGGATAATACGATACGCAAGTATATTAGAAACCCCTGAAATAACCTTTAAAAAGGGCCAGATCCATACGGGACAGAGTTACTAGCAGTTTCTATATTCCACTTGACCAAAAAATATCATGTGGCGGAGAGGGCTTTAGGAGATGCGGGCATTGCAGCTATTGTAGATATTTTGAAGAAGGCAATATAATCCCTTTACCCAATGGACAGCAGTGGCGTGTCAATCACACAACCAATTGCCAGACCACGAACGTGATTTACCTAATGAAGTGCATCTGTGGTGCATTTTACGTGGGTAAAACATATAGGAAAACTTGGAAGCGAATATATGACCATCTATATCTGATACAAAGCGGCAAAATAACCTCCCCTATCAGTCGACACGTGGGCCTCTGTCACAATTTTGATCTTTCTGTTATGAGATTCCATGTCCTCGACCATAAACACAAGGACATTAGGGGTGGAGACGTAGACCAAAAACTACTACGAACGGAAGCGATATACTGGCACATACAAAAAGAATTATTATTTTTTAGGGAATTTTCCCCGTTTGGGTTAGACATGCCCAGTGGTTGGACACTCCCAGTATGAACCTAATAAATTCCCTCTAATATATGGGTGACCTATGGATTCCCTCCCAGTGGGTAATCATATTAGAAACATCCAGTAGCTAAGTTCATATGCCGCAATATAATTTGTGTGTATGTCATACAGGTATATTTTGTAGATCCCTTATACCCTATGTGATATAGCTTTTCTGGTTGCCATGACGGCAGCAGGATATGAACAGAAAACGTGAGCATGCCAGTACAGGTTATATACAGGTGAAACTCGAATAATTAGAATATCGTACAAAGTTCATTTATTTCACTAATGCAACTTAAAAGATGAAACTAATATATGAGAGAGACTCGTTACATGCAAAGCGAAATAGTTCAAGCCGTGATTTGTCATCATTGTGATGATTATGGCTTACAGCTCATGAAAACCCCAAGAACCCCAAATCCACAACCTCAAAAAAGTAGATTATTACATGCAATCAATAAAACAAGGATTGTACATAGAACAATATCGGACCTCTGAGAAGTACAAGCATGCATATGTCCTCAGTACTTGGTTTGGGCCCCTTTTGCAGCACTTACTGCAATTACTTTTGCACGATATTCTAATTATTCGAGTTTCACCTGTAGATGCCGGAGACGGACCTTTTTCTCGGCCACTTCCGGCTGACATACATCATCGATATCCCTATTGGCCCTTAGGACGGCGCAGCAATGCGCACGCGCGGACCCATTGGTTACCTTGACGGCGGCGGGACGCCGCAATTGCACATTGATGCATGAAAGTGGACAGCAAATGGCTCCTAAATATAGGAGCTCCAACTGTAAACCCCTCTCAATAGGCAACCATTAGAATGGGGTGGGGGTATCATTCATATTGCGGTTTGAAGTTTTTGTGTTAAACGATTGCACATGGTTCTTATTTTTTATTTTTTGGAGGGGTGGCCATAACACAAGAAATACTGTTTATTACTACAGTTTTCTTCTAATCCTTTTATCTCTCCATTCAAGTCATGGTACACAAGGCTAGCTGGTCTTTAATATATCGATCAACTCACAAATTGGATCACATTTTCTGATAAATCTGCCTTATGCAGATCACATTGAATATATAAATGTAGTTTGAGTTAATATGACCACACACACGAAGTTATTATGTAAGTTATTAATAATAGAGAATAAGGCACCACACTAGCGTCACTTTAAAAGGTCATGCTCACAATGAGCCCTGCACACGGGGCGCACACAGGCATGTACAGGCAGTACACACAGGGATGTATCCTTTGATACAATCATTTATTTACTTCACATTTTTTCTGTCAATAAGATAAGTAGTAACACATGGAAGCCAATTTAAAGGGGTTTTTCCCGGTTGACTTATCAAGTCATGTATGCACTGTTATTTTAAAACAATAATCATGTATGGACATACCTATATGGCTATGAGATATACGATGTGTTCATGTCCTTTATGCGTTGAACATTAAAGAAATGAAATCATGTAAAACACAGGTCGATGGATGTGGGACTATAGGCAGCCCCTTCTTTCCTGCGTGAGCCGGTGGTCCTCCCTTTCTATAGTGGCCCCGAGGTCCCACCCCCCCATATTGGGACATAAGGAACTGAACGGAGCATCCTTCTTCCCTGCCCTCCTTGGAGGATTCTTCCTCCACCCAGTCTCCACAGAGAGAACCTGATCTCCATTGAGCCACTCCAAATTGGGTGGTGAGTAAAGTGGTATCTGATGGTGAAAATGGTGGTGGGACTCTCTCCATTGGGCACATAATTAAACCCAAACATATGCTTTATTTACTCTGTGCACTTTATATACTTAAACAGACCCAATAATCTTGTGGACTTCATCAGGGTAGGTTACAATCCCCTGAAGAAGCCAAATGGTGAAACGCGTAGGGATTGGACTGATAATATTTATTTTAACCACTATGTTTGAACATGTTTAATGGGTTCATGCCTCTAGCTGAAACTCTGTTTTTTAGCAACTGTTGTTGCTCCTACTTTTTATTAAATTTTTGAATGTATTTTTGTAATCTATATGTTATTTAAATAAAAATCATTTTATCAAACTTCAAGCCTCGGTGTCATATCTCTCACAAACCCCGGTATTTCCTCTTTTTGTTTCTGCACCATACACTAAGGCCTTCTCACTCAAAGCCCATCCCCCAGGACACTTTAATGCAATGTAGAAAGTTTGGTCTTCCTTTGGAATAGTTTAAAAGTTCATGCAGGTTAAAGTTGCTAAATCTTGAAGCAAAGGTTAATGCAGGCATATAGGATGATAAAACTCAAAACAAGATGGAGTCAAGTAAGGTGCAATCTTGTGTTGCCATATAAAGTTTTGCTTGTGTAATATATTAATTAGATAATATAATATATATATTTGACTGCATCTATCTGCATGTTATGTGACTCTCAGTTCCTCAATTGTGTTACTGTGAATCTGTCTGCTTTAAAGTCCTAGCTATTGTTTTGTTTGCTTATCACATCTCACATGGGGGGTAAACAGCAACCTCATTTAAATCCTCCAATCAGGTTACACCCAATGTACATTTGGTAGGCAGTGTACAGAAATGAGGCTATATAAAGGTATTGTTAGCAAGCCAAGTGCTCTCTTTTACCTGGAACACAAAGGCATTCAGTATGAACAGGCGAGAAGCTGAGAGGTAAAACTCCACCACACTTGTACATTGTCTTGTAAATATTGTTTTGTGTATTATTTGTCAATATGTAACCCTACCAATAAATGTATATTGCTGATGGAACTGCTTCTTTTGTCTAAGAATCCTCAGATCTAGGGGTGTTTATGTGAATATTATTGTAGTCATTGGAATATATTTACATATCCATTTCACCTGGGTAATAGTTGCACCCACAATCATTTGGGGGATACTACATATCCCGGCTTCAATTAAATGATCAGTTATAAGCCGTTCTTATAGCTCTCATACATATATTCTAGTCATCGAATTATCAATCACATAAATTATTTAAAACTAATAAAAATAAGAATTCACTATTTTTCTCTTTAAGATACAAAAAAAATATGTGCAATATTAATACGTTCATTTATCATACCATGTTTCCAATGTGTTTGGATACTGTATTCATTTAATTGTAATGATTTACAGTATATATTTTTATTATTTGTGATGTATTATAATGAAACATAACTAGGATTTCAAGCGTATACAATTGTCCTGCTTATTTGTCAACCCACCAGCGATCGAGCACCTTGCTTCATAATATCATATCTGCCTTCTCCCTTTTGGGATATCGCGTATGCCCTTTTATTTGTTTTATTCCATTGGGGGGTGGGGACGCTTCAGGTGTCATTTTGCCTATTGTGGTGGCCATTCTCATGAACAGCAGGCAATTATTGGCACATATGTCGGATCCCCAATGTGCCTGCGCGATTCACATGAGTTGACACATGCGGGTGCAGATTTTTTCATTCGCTTTTTTCTTTTACTTTTCGTTTCATCTACTTTGTCGTTCATAATTTTACATGCGCCCTACGGGACGTGGACGCGTCGCATAACGTTTAAAGGAAGTATTTTTAAGTTCGCAGTATGTTTGTCCGTGACATTGGAGGAGCACTCGTTGTTTGGACGGGATGGAGGTATGAGGGGGCCTTCTAATTTCATTTTTATTGGATTATATTAGTCACTTTCAGCATCTAAATATCTTTTTCACAGATTTTTGCACACATTTTTTGCTTTCCTTCACATTGTTACCACACTATTGTCTACTTGTTTTTTGTAGTCATTTATATTTATTGCCATGTTATTTTATTGTACGTTTTGTTTCAATTTTGGCACTCAGAGCTTGAATTGGGGTTATCCCAAAACCGCTATCAGTATTAGCATTTATTATTTA
>NW_017307327.1:64190-78945 GCF_000935625.1 Nanorana parkeri
TATATATATATATAAATTTAATCACAACCACATTATTCATTTGATTAATTAAATTATATGATAGAATAATCAATTTTTTTAATACTATTTATATTATATAAACAATTCATCTTTTAGCTACATCACTGGAAATTTGGAACATGGTTTGTTCCCTTCCTTTGCCTTCCCCCTTCTCCTGCTGCCTGCTTCCCTTCACGGCCTGTAGAATGAATAATAGATTGCTCTATTGTATTTAAAAATAACCTTCAAGGACTCAGAGATTGTTTTAGAAAAAATCTTCACTTTGCTTTATTTACATGCGCATGGGAGAATCAATACAGACGATGCATGGAGTTGGGCTTTTTCCCTCCTCCCGTCGGAATGAGTCTCTGGCTAATCCTAAGATGCATAAATCTTTTATAGTAGTTTATGAGTCACTTCTGGCTGGGTGCACTCTCCGCGTCATATATCCTGGTCGTGCAAGCTTCAGGCGTTGATTTGTGTAAAGCGTCTTAAGCCGTCCTACGCAGTTTCTGCAGTGCAAGCATTTCTTTTGTTCCAGCCAAATTCCTCAAGAGAGCATATTCATTAGTTACATGTCCATATATGGCAATTGCTTTATTGCTGAGGCTTCAATTCTTTTTAACCCCTTACAGGCCCTCCCCCCAATGTCGGGAAATTTAAGGATCTGGCCTTTGTTGGCCAGTTGGTTCGGCTGGTCCATACCAAGTTGCAGGTCTTTTTTTTTTTTTGTATATGTTCATGTGAAACTCACCTGCTGGAGGAAGAGTGGGTTTAAAAGACAGGAAGTGGTAGCTAGCAGGTGAGGAGTAGTGTGGAGGAGGTTGGAGAGTGGGGGATCTGTGTACTGCTGTGAGCTTGAATGTCAGTAATCTTGCTTGAAATCTGTAGACTGGGAAAGTTACCCTGGAAGTCTGGGACTGTTTAAACTGCGATTGCAGCTCTGAAATCTTCATGTCGGTGAGACTGATCTTTTGTGTTGTACTGAAGAGTTGCTGTTTGAGTTGGCCAGCTGGTCAGTGAAGATGACCTGTGTTGTTATGTTGCTGCTGTGAAGCTATTTCAGTTAATAAACTTTACTTTATTTGCAAGGCCTGTGTCCTGCGATCCTGCTGGATTCCCCTAACATTACTATATATATATATATATATATATACACACATATATACACACATACACACATACACACATACACACATACACACACACACACACACACACACAGAGTATTGCAGTGTGCAATGATACCTTTCTTATTGGACTAACCTAAGATATAAAAGCACAATGCAACACTCCGTTTTTGTTGTGTGTCTACTGGACTAATACGGCTTACCCATTTACATTACAATACAATGGAAGATACCGAATCCAGACGCTTAAAGAAGCAATCAAGTTGATCAGAAAAGGAACTCAGATCAACAGCAACATATTTTTTTCTTACCCGTTGTAAGAAAATGAACCTCCTCCCCAAAAAGGGACTCGCTATGAAGAACCCACTCTCAACTACCCACAACTCACCAGCAGCTGAGATGATCTGCAGACGGAGCACTGAGAAGCTATGTAACCTCCTAATTCATCAACTATATGGACAAAGACAAAGATTACACTGCCAGAGACAATCCCTACTCCAGAGTCTCCTACAAATTACACCTGAAGCCAGAAATTTGGAAATACCAATGGACTATTTCTACAGGGAAAAAAACAACAAAGCCTCATCAGTAAGAATACGCGATACTCGTACGATAATTGCGGGAAATCCCGCGATCGTACGATTATCGTAAGGTGTGTGGAAGCCGTGCGACCTCTACTACTGTAAGAGAATCGTACGATGTTCGGCGGGTGTGTAGCATGTTCGCAAGATAAAAAGCCGGGCGGGCCGGTGTGCGCAAGCGTACACTGCCCGTTCGGCATTGCGGTCATCGGAAGGCCGTCCAAGATGGGCAGATCGTACTTTTTTTAAATTACCTAACAACCCTCGCAAGACAAAAGTCTTGCGAGGGTTGTAAGGTGTGTGCCCAGCAAAAGAAGAAACTGGCAAACCTTGTGCAGCAACCTGCTATTAGGAGTGCTAAAATATATCTGTAGTCTATGTTCAGTTCAATTATTACAGAGCAATCTGTGAAGCTGTGTCTGCCTGTTGCTGGGTGTGGTACCACACAGAGCAGAGCAGCCAATAAGGATTGCTCTGCGCATTTGTATCCCTACCAATCACTGTAGGACAGTAGCAGTGAGGCATGCTGGGAGGGGAGATAAATGCTCAGTGTGGCGGATGCAACAGTCTCTTCCCTCCCCCAGGGCCCTCCTGGGGGCAGGTTGCTGCTGAGAGACAGAATTGGCTAGGCTTCAGCCTGGAGAATAGCCTGGGCACTGGGGCCTGAGCCTGGAGAATAGCCTGGACACTGGGGCCTGAGCCTGGAGAATTGCCTGGGCACTGGGGCCTGAGCCTGGAGAATAGCCTGGACACTGGGGCCTGAGCCTAGACTGTCACTCTTTGTATGCGGTTTGTTTTTTCACATATTCTGAAAATATGGCGGGGAATATGACGTCATTATGATGTCACAGGGGAAAGTGGAGTATTGTGATTGGCTGTGCTGTCACATACTTGGGTTTCTTTGCACTTGCTGTATCACATGGTGTTGCCTCATGAAGGGGATCTGGCATGACCTGAAAAAATTACGATTATATAATGACATGAACATGCACCAGTAGAAGACGTATTCTTCACTTAGGCCTGGTTCACACCTGACCGTTTTGTAGTGCGCTCGATGAACGCACGATGAACGCACTACAAAACGGACCAAAATGTAAAAAGCATTGAAGTGAATGGTATAGTTCCCACCTGTCCGTATTTCCGTCTGTCCCGAACGCCCTACAAAACGGGCCACGCATGAAAAGCTCCCGAAGCGTTTTTGCTGCGTATTGGTCCGTTTTGTAGCGCGTTAGTGCCCATAGACTTCGACGGGAACGGACGAAATCACTGAAATCACGCATAGAATGCGCGTTCCACACATGTCTACAGAAGACCACTCCCCCAGAGAGCTGTTGGAGAAGAAAAGATGGAGGATTGTGCCATGCTTGATACTGAGGCCTTTATTAGACAGGTGGAGGGAAGGCCATGTATCTATGACATGCGCCATGCGCATTACAAAAACAGGCGCATAAGGCAACGTGCCTGGGTGGAGATAGCAGAAGCTTCGTGGCCGGACTGGGAAACCTTCCCAAAGCAAGTCAAAATTAATGTAACATGCGTGCACTTATTGTTATAAACAAAATACTCAACTCTTTTTTCAAATCAAATATATTTTATTGGTATCAGATCAAGGGAAAAAGTTTAATTTAACATTTTGTTTCCACAGTTGATATTCTTAAAAAAAAGTGGCGTAGTATAAAGGACGCGTTTACACGTCAACACCGGAAGGAGCGGAAATACCACAGTGGCGCGGCTGCCAGTGCCCCGTACCGCTATATATACGCGGAGCAGCTATCGTTCCTCATCCCGTGCACTGAAATGCGGAGGCAAGTACATTTCAATTAGTATGGCATTAATGTAGTCTCATGTAACATGCATAGAATAATATATATAGCACATACTTATGTCTTGTTTATTACTCTTGACAGCACCGACAGTAGCTGGGAGCCTGGTGAGAGGCCTGAAGAGGAGGAGACCTATCCGGTTGAGCAGGAGAATGTTTAGATGGCCTCTTTCTATTTATAGTAAAATTTTACGAGAATTTAACAATGAGTTTGTGTGGTTTTTAATGGGGTTTAACACATTGTATTCAATTTATGATCTGTTATTTGTAGTTCCACAAACCGGTGTAGCTCCCAGATTGTAGATCACAGCTTGCTGCATGAGCAAATCGCCAGCTGACAGTGTATATATGTAATTGGTGATTGATATGTACTGATTTATATTCATAAATTAGTACACAAATAATTAATTTCATACCTATACTCGCTACTAATCACAGAGAGCACACATAAACTTTATTTCTGCTTCTATACGCCAACATTAATTCGTTTATAATTATACAAAGGAGTCATGTACATAACTTACCGCAAAGTGATCACTAATCGTTCCGGAGGTGGAATGCTGTCCCGCATGAAGGTGTCCTGACGCTCCAACTTGTCAGACAGCAACCCCCAGTAACTCATCAAAACTGAAAATGTATATAAAAGGTTTGTGGTCAATACTAGTAAATAGCAATATGAATACATGAACAACATATACATGTATTCCATTACAAGGAATGGGACAGAACAACAATAAGCACTAACAATTGTTTATGTACTAACCTATTTATGGGCATGCGGGTGTAGTTGAAGAACTTATCCTCATGTCCACGTAGTGTCTGAAACATAGCGCAAAATTGCCCTCTCTCCTCACGGTTGGCTATTATCGGATGTATCCAGAATCTTCGCCTACTGTCCCTCCTTCTCCACAATGCTATCAGACGCAGTGCTGCAACGACTGCTGCAGTCCTTCGTCGTATGGTCAGCTCCATAATGGCAAAAATAATCCAAAACTGCTGTCTGCAAAAAAATCCGACACACACACCACAAAGGTCTTTTTAATACAGGAAAGGGAAATGCTGCGTCTCAGGAAGTCTTTTTCATTGGACGCTTGTGGAAAAACAGGAATTCTTCTTCATTGGATACCTCTGTTGTCGCTCCAAAACCCTTCAAAACGCGCGTGCAACGCGCGTTTCTAATGTAAAAAAACGCACATGAAAACGCGCCAAACTTCGGGAAGAAAACGCGCGTGAGACGCGCTTATGCAATACGCACAGGTGTGAACCAGGCCTAATTCTGGAGTGCCGGTGTCCTATGATTGTATTACACCCCCGAGATCTGACAAAAGACGTCCTCTATATGAGGACAGGTATATTCCCCCGCACGCCTGGTTGCCTGCTATCTCTAACGGGACCACCCGCAACCACACCTTTGTGAGTATTTCTTTGTTTTTTCCTACTATCACTTACTAAAATGGAATTTCACCACACCATATAAATTACTTCACTATATCAGTTCTCTCCTGGGACTTCTTCCCCTTTTCCTGGAGTCTTTTCCTTCTCATAAGTCAAAGAAACTATTTAGCTGCTCATCCAGGAAAATATCTCCAACAACGTACAGGAAGCTGGGAGGTTTTTAGTTCAAGCTGATACAACTCAAGATATCACCTCCAAAGATCAGAGCTCTATAATTGCTCGCTATGTGACTGGTTGCATCAATGAGAAGCTTCTCACAGTGGTTGAATGTGAATCCTTAATAGGAGAACATCTTTAAATTGGTAATGGAAGTTGTAAAATTGTGCAAACATAATATTACCAAATGCATTGGCAGTTTAACGGATGGAGCAGCAAAAATTTCAAGGCCAATATAATGGGTTTCTCTTCCGGGCTGTCAACTCAATCACCAGGCCAAATACACATCTGGTGCTAAGCACACATCCTGAATTTAGTACTTGCAGATACAACACAAACAGTGGTTGCAAGCGACATTGCAGTGTTTATTCGTAATTCGTACCAGCCCATGAATACCTGGGAACAGGTCCGTCAAGACCCTCACCCTCAAAGGATTTCAGTAATTGGTGAAACTCACTGTTGGTCAAAAGATGCAGCTTTAAGAAAAGTGTTTTTAAATCCTGATTCTGCTTTGTTTCTCAAGCTAGTTTGCACCTTGTGAAGCATTGGAGACAGCGTGTCATCAAAACCGGAGGTCCGTGTTAGAGGAAAAAATGCATGCAGAATACCCCGCTGAAGTATGAAACCCTCCTCATGCTAATAGACAACAGCATTGTCCTAATATCTGCAGACAAATCAAATGGGCATTTCAAAATGGTACAGGGAACATATGAGAAACGTTAAACTTTCACACGGCGGGCCTGTTGGGTCCGCCTGTCAGTTTTTCAAGCAGAACCGATCAGCATGCTCAATGTTAGTCTATGGGCAGCTGTGCGTAAACAGACAAGGGTCCCTTTACACCTGGTTACCCGACTCCGGACAGATCCGGAAAAACAAATGGATCTGAGATCTGTTTCCCCGGACCTGATGATGCCGGATCGGGGGTAATCTGATGTTAATGGACATATGTCTGTTTATATCTGATTGATACGTAGACTGACATGGGGTCCGGTAATTAAAAAAAAATTTCCCTCCATTGCAAGATGGAAGAAAATACAGTATGGACAAGGAGGTACAGCAGTGACATCCCGCTCCGTACTGCTCTTATAAGTGGAGGATCTGTACACGGATTCCCTCCTGATCAACCCATTTGAAAGGGGCCTTAGAATAGTGTCAAGGGATTTTTATTCCATACAGCTGTCTGCTAACAATTTTGTTAAGTGGGCAAATGATAAGTTGCAGGAAGAAGAAATGTCCCACCTGGAAATAAAGAAAAAAAGAAAACGAATAACAGACGAGTCTGCTGAAGATGTAGCAGTTTGTGATGCTATTTCAGTCTATAAAATGCTTGTTCACAAAGTAATCTTGCATATGGTAACAGAGAGCACGAATCGCCGCCCTCTCTCCTGTGTAACTCTATTTACTGATTTAGCTTTGCCTGGAGCCAAGCCGCTTTTTCACCATAAAACAATTTGGACTTAAAGCACCAGCAATGGAAGAACTCAGCCAAAGGTCAGTTAAATTTGATGAGGAAGCAACATCTGAAAATGAGAGATCCCAGCCGCAAATTTTGCATTGCAGAGGGACCGGCTGACGTCACCCCTTAAAGACTATACAATGATAGAAGATGTATACAGGTGAAACTCGAATAATTAGAATATCGTGCAAAAGTAATTGCAGTAAGTGCTGCAAAAGGGGCCCAAACCAAGTACTGAGTACATATGCATGCTTGTACTTCTCAGAGGTCCGATATTGTTCTATGTACAATCCTTGTTTTATTGATTGCATGTAATAATCTACTTTTCTGAGGTTGTGGATTTGGGGTTCTTGGGGTTTTCATGAGCTCTAAGCCATAATCATCACAATGATGACAAATCACGGCTTGAACTATCTTGCTTTGCATGTAATGAGTCTCTCTCATATATTAGTTTCACCTTTTAAGTTGCATTAGTGAAATAAATGAACTTTGCCCGATATTCTAATTATTCGAGTTTCACCTGTATATGGAAAACCAGGAAAGCCAATTAACAGAGACAGAACTGGTAAACAAGTCTTGCAGGACAAGTAAGAACTGTGCTATCTGCTGCTATAAGATTCTACAGCGCTATAATTATTTAACTGATGCCTACAACGTCATTGGTTTAGCCTTCTGCTGACACTTTCTTTTACTCAAGTTGACTGTGAAAGAAGTTTCTCCACATTGGAGTTTACGAGGACCATCTGAGAAGTTCCATTTCTAAAAGGGGCATTTGAACTCTGCTGATTAACGGAGTCGCTGACCTATGTGTTTTATATTCGGCAAAACCATTGGGCCTTTTCAAAGGTCGGAAACATAGAAGCGACAATCGGGTAGCAATTGCCAAACGGCAAAAAGGTGAGAAACCGGATATAAACAAACCAGTGGCTATTCATTTTGCAAAAATGAAAACACCAAATTCATGAACTGAGAGGCATGGTTGTTGAGCAGGTGCACATAAATCCCAGGGGAGGCGACAGGGCTAAACAACTCCATAGGAGAAAAGCCTTTTGGATTTACACATTGGACTGTGTCCAACCCAGGGGCCTTAATTCTAATCTCTCACTGGCGTGTTTTTTTGGAAGACAGATAAATCTTGATTGAATGGTAAACAATACCCTATGGGTAATTTTTTGGAGATGTTTTTTTCCGATATCCTTTTTGATATCTGTTGGCATGTATAAGGTTTACCAATCAATCTTGGTTTTTCAGTGGACCGTAAAATGCAGCGGCAGCTTTGGGCATCCATTTTATCACTTCCCCTTCTTCTATGGCATCACCATACACGGCGGTAGCCATATCCCCTACCACAAAGATTGTACGATCGTCATACGATCCGTCATTTTTCTCCGACGATTGTAGTCGCACGACGTAAAGGATTCTCAGGACCCGTGCCTGGGTTTGTTATTGGCCAGCAATGTAGATAAAAGCTAATGAACACACAGCAATCCTCCCCACACTTGTTTGTTCCAAGCAAATGATGGATAACGATATGTCAGCATTGGCTATCATTGTGGTTGGTGTTGCTGACATCCGGAGTCATCGCCCAACGCATGTCGACTCGAAGGCACGTTTGGGTGAAGAATTGGCTGCGGAAGCGCGACTCCTATTCCCACGTTGCTCTCCTGCAGAAATTGCGCGAAAACAACCCTGAGGACTTTCGTAATTAACTCAGGATGTCCGACGAAGCCTACAGCACGCTGCTGGCTCTGGTCTCCCCACCCATAGGGAAGGCTGATCCAGTACTCCGCAAATCTATCCCCCCCCATCACCGGCTGATAGCCCCTACCTCGCTACCGGATGTAGTTTCGAGGACCTCAAGTTCAGCACAGGCCCTAAGCTGTATAATACCAGAAGCCTGTGCGCGGCCATAATTCACGTTTTAAAAGAGACGACTATTTCATTGATCGTTTCTAACAGATGTTTCATTGGGGAGAGTGCAAAAAAACCAATGTTTTAAAGCTTACAAACTACTAATTGCATGACGCTCATTTTAAAGATTGGTGTATGTATTTGACCCAAAACACCCGTGAGATTCCGACTCCTGTGAGGAACCACTGCCCCAAAACCGTTGCTCCTGGATCTGCATTATCTCTTGGTGGTGTAATGGCTCTGGCCGCCGCACATAGGTGTATGTTTAATAAACTGTGAAAGAGTGTGATTAGCAGTGAGAAGGCTTTTCTCACCTTAGCAAAGTGAAAAAGTCTAGAAAATGGTGTTTAATAACCTGTGATAAGTCAGGTAGGAAGTGAAATATCTCACCTCTTCTCATCCTGGTAATAAGTACACAGAGAGTAATGGGAATGTACCGTTTAATGAAGGGAGAAAAGTAGAGAACAGCTTTATCACTGGATAAGTATTGTGAAAAGTACCCTTGATTTAGCACCCTGTCAGACCTGGTGATAAAGGCCCTTTTTCTCGTGAAGCACTGAGCAGAGATACAGGAACTTGTCATAAACCTACTTCCTTTATAGACGGACCAGGAAAAAGAAGCATGACTCCTTCACTATGTTTGCTGAGGTGGATTTGGATTTGGCAGCAGCAATTGTGGCATGAACAGCAGCTGCAATACATGTAACCCAGGAAGGGATTGGGAATGTTCGCTTCAGGAAACCATGTGTGTACAGGACCCAGCACAGTCCTGGATGACCTTTCAGATTCAGAGTTCGGAATCATCCTCCATGCCGTGAGTTCGGAATCATCCTCCGTGCCGCGAATGCGGAATCATCCTCTGTGCCGCGAATGCGGAATCATCCTCCGTGCTGCGAATGCGGAATCATCCTCCGTGCCGTGAGTTCGGAATCATCCTCCGTGCCGCGAATGCGGAATCATCCTCCGTGCCGCGAATGCGGAATCATCCTCCGTGCCGCGAATGCGGAATCATCCTCCGTGCTGTGAATGCGGAATCATCCTCCGTTAGCAAATCGCACAATTACTGTATGTGATCACTTTATATTTTATAAATATGCAATATATGTGTTTATATTTGTACACATGACACACCTATGGTCAAGGAGGGGTTAACTGTAGTGACGTAAGGGGAATGCCATTTAAGATGGCTTTCGTGCCCTTCCCCCTCCGTACGTCCTGACGCAGCCCCGGAGTAGGAGCAGCGAAACGCATAGACATTTCTCAGCTCGGTGGCCCATCTCCTGAGCTCATCGAGTAAAGGGAAATGCCTACTGTTTGATCGGGAAACCATATGTTCTATGAACTGCTCAGAGCAACAAGTATGTGCGATTCGTTTCGTTCCGAATGGAAATTCGGACGAAATTTCGTAAATTCGTGGATTCGGAGCATCCGAATTTCCGAAAGATACCATATCCGTCTTCGTCCGAAAGCATCCGAAATTTTGGATTCGGTACGAATTTCGTCCTAATGGAAACGAAATTAGAAATTTACGATAAGCCTCCTAGCCGAATTCGAACGAACTAAACCTCGCATAGACATGGGACTGCTTTCTAAGCAATCACACGTATTTTTCAGCTGCTGGGGGTTGGATTGCAGTGCCGGTCAGCTGACTGTTCTTTGTGGGTTAGAGAAGTGGATAGAGAGAGAGAAGTGTAGTTGTGATCTGTGATACAAGCTTAGATTTATCTTCGCCATCCTTCCTTTATTTTGGGTTTTTTCCCCATTTATCTTAGTCTTTTGTTTAGTATTTTCAGGGTTTTTTTGGTGCTGTGTGAGATTTGATTGTTGTTCTGTTATTTTTTTCCCCTCTTCCCTGTCCTTTATTTCACATTTATTTTCTTATTTTGGGGTTTAGTTATTGTTCCATCTCCTCCACTCGGGGTACACATGCCCTTGGCCTGGTCGACCTCAGACTGAAGGGACTACCTCCATCCCCTTCCTGATGAAGCGTCCCCTGGCGCAAAACGCGTTAAGTCCACAAGCTATGCTTCTCTAGCATTGCAAACCAGTTATCACCCCTATAGGCACTGTTCCTTGCATCCGAGGTTTATTAATGTAACCATTATTATGTTTTGTTGCCATGTTGTTGTACCTTATATGTTTAGGTCCATGACCATCTAGCTTAACCTCATCCTATGCTATTTAGGGGGTGATCAGAGGTTCTGAGGTGTACGTGTATTTTAGGGGGTGTACGTGTATTTTTACACGTAGGTTTTTACACGTAGGTGTACGTGTATTTTTACACGTAGGAGGTTCTGAGGTGTACGTGTATTTTAGGGGGTGATGGGAGGTTCTGAGGTGTACGTGTATTTTTTTTTGTACACCTCAGAGGTGTACGTGTATTTTTTTTTGTACACCTCAGAGGTGTACGTGTATTTTTATACCATTCATGCATTTTCAATGCTTTTTACAAATTGCTTGTTTAAATAAATGTATACTTTTTTATATATTTTGAGACGGAAGTTTATTGGATTTGTTCTTTCTGGAGCCCTAAAAAAAAAAACCATTTTTCTCCGTCCTTTCTTCATTACAAGTCTAGCCGAGTGCAATCTTTTGTATGTTTTGTGTTTGTCTTTTGTACCGATAGATATGAGATATTTAGATATTTAAATTTAACAAATAAATATGCTTTTTTTTTATCCACGTGGTGGGATCTCCTTGATTGATAAAAATAGAACGTAGTGTTTTCCCCAAAGTATTCTTTTCTACATTCACAGGTAAGGGAAAAGAAGTACCGAGACATTTTTCAATACCTCTCAGCGGGAGAATTTCCGTCGGGGAATGATAAAGGCCAAACAATACAAAACTTCAAGAAGAGCGCAGCCAAATCCACACTAAAGGGCGAGCAGCAGCAATGCAATCAATATTGTTGATTCGTCGAAAAAACCTTTTCGTTGATTCTCAATGTCTAATTTTAACACTAATTACAGACGGAGGAGAGATCTTTCTTGGAAACAAAAGAATTGATCAAAACAGAGAATGAAGCGAAGAGGATCTCCTTCTAATTTAATTCAACACCAATTGACGGACATTCTGGGATCAACAGAACAAGGTGGTCGATATCCTCTAGGTTCTTCTGGCATGGAATGAGCAAAGATGTTGAGTACCGGGTGACCACTAATTCCTTTGTTGACTTTTGATAAGTTTAATCACACAGCTGTTCACTTGTTAAGAAATTATTTCCTACAGATCCTGGAATGTGATCATTGACAGAAGATCGGAAAAAGCCATTGGCAGCTCCCCAGCCGTTACAGTGTATTGAGGTAAATGTCTACTCTAGTATTACAGAACAGATATTCTTACATTGAGTTATGAAAATGTTACTATATCTCTTTCATCTCCATAGGACTCAGCTGTCTGGGAGCTGGTTGGGATTGACCTAACAGGCCCTTTACCCAAGACAGCGAGTGGCTTTCAATACATTTTGATGGCCACTGTTTATTTTTCGAAGTGGGTGGAAGCTTATCCACTGAGGACCAAATCGGCTGCCGAGGTTGGACGACGTTTATGCTCCATGATATATCGACGTGGTTGCCCTAAACGCATACTCAGACCAGGGAAGAGAATTTGTCAATCAAGTAAGTGTACTCTCCATTAACCTTTGATGTAAGAATTTTTTTCATTAGAGGTGCAGCACCCTGCTAACAGGAGTGCTAAAATATATCTGTAGTCTATGTTCAGTTCAACTATTACAGAGCAATCTGTGAAACTGTGTCTGCCTGTTGCTGGGTGCTGTACCACACAGAGCAGAGCAGCCCATGAGTATTGTTTTGTGCATTTATGTCTCCCAGCCAAATCACTGTAGGACAGTAGCAGTGATGCATGCTGGGAGAGGAGATAAATGATCAGTGTGGCTGATGTAACAGTCTCTTCACTCCCCCAGGGCCTTGCTATCAGGACAGTATAATATATGTCCTCCTGTGGACCGAAAAACAACTACGGACAAAAAGAATAGGCAATATGAATGTATTTATTTTTAATATGCAAACATGTTTAATTCAATAGGTTTAGTGAATGTACACATGAAAGAAAATACATAATAATAGATATATATCGAAACTATGTACACTATAAAACACAGAGAAGATGAAGGTGTGAATTAAGATTAATTTGGAGATCAGCAAGTTCTACGGTCTGGAAGAGAAGATCTGAAAATGTAACACTGTGCTCCTTTATGAAGTGCGGCTGCCGATCTAAGGCCCGGTTCACACCTGGACGTTTTGTAGCGCGTTCAACGATCGACGAACGCTCTACAAAACGCTCAACCATGAAAATCCCATTGTTTTCAATGGGTCTGGTTCGCACCTTGGCGTATTTCCGCCCGTCCCTAACGTGCTACAAAACGGCCCACGCCTGAAAAGGTACAGGAGCTTCTTTGCGGCGTATTGGGACGTTTTGTAGCGCGTTCGCGCCCATAGACTTCGACGGGAACGGGCAGAAATGAGTGTTTGCGCGTTTTTGGTAGCAGAAATTGCGCGTAGAACGCGCGTTCCGCACATGGCTACAGACCACTCCCATCTTGCAGAGAGCTGTTGGGTTAAGAAACTGAACAAGATGGAGGATTCCAGTGCATGTGGCCTGCTGGATTCTGAGGCCTTAATACGCCTGGCGCAGGGAAGACCCTGTCTCTATGACATGAGACACGCCAACTACAAGAACAGGAGAATCAGGCAACGTTCCTGGATCGAGATCGCTCAAGCAACGTGGCCGGATTGGGAAACCTTCCCCAAGCAAGTTAAAGAAGCAAAAAGGTACATGTCAGCAATGTTTTTATGTGTTGAATATTTTCTTGCAGAATGCATGCACTGTTATGCGTCATGTGTGCATTGTTTGCATGACTTGTGTTCATTATTTCCATGTAACATGCGTGCATGTCTGCTATGTTTTCATGCAGAATGCATGCAGTGTGTACCAACATGTGCGCATTATTTTTATGTCCCATGCGTGCAGTGTTTTTATGTCCCATGCGTGCAGTGTTTTTATGTCCCATGCGTGCAGTGTTTTTATGTCCCATGCGTGCAGTGTTTTTATGTCCCATGCGTGCAGTGTTTTTAACTTAATACGCCTGGCGCAGGGAAGACCCTGTCTCTATGACATGAGACACGCCAACTACAAGAACAGGAGAATCAGGCAACGTTCCTGGATCGAGATCGCTCAAGCAACGTGGCCGGATTGGGAAACCTTCCCCAAGCAAGTTAAAGAAGCAAAAAGGTACATGTCAGCAATGTTTTTATGTGTTGAATATTTTCTTGCAGAATGCATGCACTGTTATGCGTCATGTGTGCATTGTTTGCATGACTTGTGTTCATTATTTCCATGTAACATGCGTGCATGTCTGCTATGTTTTCATGCAGAATGCATGCAGTGTGTACCAACATGTGCGCATTATTTTTATGTCCCATGCGTGCAGTGTTTTTATGTCCCATGCGTGCAGTGTTTTTATGTCCCATGCGTGCAGTGTTTTTATGTCCCATGCGTGCAGTGTTTTTATGTCACATGCGTGCAGTATTTTAATGTGACATGCGTGCAGTGCTTTTATGTGACAGGTGTGCACTTTTTTTATGTCACATGCATGCAGTGTTTTAATGTCACATGCGTGCAGTATTTTTATGTCCCATGCGTACAGTATTTTAATGTGACATGCGTGCAGTATTATGTCACATGCGTGCAGTATTTTAATGTCCCATGCGTACAGTGTTATTATGTCACATGCGTGCAGTATTTTTATGTCCCATGCGTGCAGTATTTTAATGTCACATGCGTGCAGCCTTCCACACGATAACAAAAAGAGGACCAACCTCCCTTGTTTATTACAAATGTCTCTACTCAGTACAAGGAGTTTGAGCAGATGCTCCAGAAGCATTGGCCGATTCTATTGAAAGATAGAATTTTGGGGCCATTGATCCAGAAAAAAACCCCAAAGTGGTATACAAGAAAAGCCCCAAATGTTAAAGATCGATTGGTACATAATATAATTGATCCCCCCCCCCAAAAAAAAACTTCTCGTATTGAAGGAAAAGGCTTTTTCCCATGTGGAAACTGTGTGGGATGCAAAGAGACCGGGAAGAAGAAGAAGAAAAACAGTGGAATTTCAGTCAAATTACAATAAAAGGGTCTTCCAGATAAGAGAACGCATCTCCTGTAAAAGCACACACGTTACCTTGGAACTCATTCCAAGGTGATCGCAGGTGAAGTGAATCTTGCA
>NW_017307327.1:81610-91636 GCF_000935625.1 Nanorana parkeri
TGCCAAGTATCGGCACTGGTACTTGAAAAGTATCTGTGCATCGCTATTGTTTATATACACATTCAACTTGTGTACATCCCGGGTTTGTACCTTTGCTGAGATTGTATCTTCTTGTAGATAATTATCACTTTATTATATCCCACATTTGAGTGTCGTGGTTTCTGAGAAAACTGCATCAAAAGACAAAACTTGTTAGATTTGTATCACATTTTATATCGATCATTCCCTCGAGCGCGGTGTCATTTGGATTTCATTAGGTTGAGTAATGCTTTTCAACCAAGGGAATTTGGTTATGGTAATCTTAGTATATGTAATGAGCTAGGTTTCAGCTTGCATAACCTTCCTAATTAAAAAAAAAATTGATATTTCACTTATAAGCATTGCCAAAGGTTTGTTTATCCATACTGTAACGACATCCGCGTAATGTAATGCTACATTTGTTTATATTTCTAGGCTTAAATTTGGACTTTTTGAAAAAGGGATACTCAACCTCTTATCTTTGGCTCCAAAGAATGTAAGAAATGTTATGTTTTTGGTGGTTGGTTTCGCAGTTAAAATGCAACGGGCTGCAGAAGATGACGGATCGGTGGCAGCAGTTGTGGGACCATACCGGCTTAAGGCCTTGTTCACACCTGGGCGTTTTGTAGCGCGTCCTACGCTCGACGAACGCTCTACAAAACTGGCAAAAATCTAAATAGCATTACAGTCAATGGGTCTCGTTCCCACCTGTCCGTATTTCCGCCCGTCCCTACCGCGCTACAAAACGGCCCACGCCCGAAATGGTCCAGGAGCTTCTTTGCGGCGTATTGGGCCGTTTTGTAGCGCGTTCGCGCCCATAGACTTCGACGGGAACGGGCAGAAATGAGTGTTTGAGCGTTTTTGGTCGCAGAAATCGCGCACAGAACGCGCGTTCCGCACATGGCTACAGACCACTCCCACCTTGCAGAGAGCTGTTGCAGAAGACAAGATGGAGGATACAGCAACAGTAGGCCTGCTAGATTCTGAGGCCTTCATACGGCTGGTACAGGGAAGGCCATGTCTATATGACATGCGTCATTCCAATTACAAAAACAGGCGCATCAGGCAACGTGCATGGCTGGACATCGCACAAGCTACGTGGCCGGATTGGGAAACCTTCCCAAAGCATGCAAAGGAATCCAAAAGGTACATTAGCAATGTTTTTATGTGTTGAATATTTTCTTGCAGAAGGCATGCACTGTTATTATGCGTCATGCGTGCATTGTTTGCATAGACTTGTGTTCATCATTTCCGTGTAACATGCGTGCATGTCTGCTATGTTTTCATGCAGAATGCATGCAGTGTGTACTGACATGTGCAAATTTTTTTGTACGCATGGGACATGTGTACAGTGTAGACGTTCCATGTGTGCAGTATTTTAATGTCCCATGCGTGCAGTATTTTAATGTGACATGCATGCAGTATTTTAATGTGACATGCGTGCAGTATTTTAATGTGACATGCGTGCAGTATCTTAATGTGACATGAGTACAGTATTTTAATGTCCCATGCGTGCAGTATTTTAATGTGACATGTGTGCAGTATTTTAATGTCCCATGCGTGCAGTATTTTAATGTGACATGTGTGCAGTATTTTAATGTCCCATGCGTGCAGTATTTTAATGTAACATGCGTGCAGTATTGTTATAAAAAAAACAATACGCCAGTCTGTTTTCAAATCAAATATATTTATTGGTATCAGATCAAGGGAAAATGATGTTTAATTTTTGGAGGGGAATCAAGACTGAATCGCTTGCATCTGCCATGACACCTCCCCCTCAGGTGACATGAACTATGCAGCGAATCGGTCACGAATGCTGCCACCATTCGTTGTTCCACGCCTGCCGCTGCATTGGCTATTCCCCATGCAGTGCGCCAATGAATCATCAAAATTAAACCCATCTCTGCAACGCACAAAATTGTGAAGGGCGCAAGCTGCCTTCACCACAGAGATGGCGTTCTCAAGTTTGAGGTTTATTGGCGAGTGCAGGAAGCGCCATTTATTGGAGAGTATGCCAAAGGCACACTCCACCACCCTGCGTGCTCTGGTGAGCCTGTAATTGAAGACCCTCTTCTCCAGACTTAGCCCATGACCGGAGTAGGGCCTCATTAAATGCTCACCCAGAGCAAATGCTTCGTCTCCTACGAATACATAGGGCATTGCAGGTTCAGCAGTGCCAGGCAGCGCGGCGTTCCCCGGGAGGTCAAGATCCCCGCTTCTCAACCTCAGTCCCAATTGTGAATGGCAAAATACCGCAGAATCGGAGCTGCTGCCGTATGATCCAACATCAATGTAGCGGAAGCAGTAATTGGAATCTGCAACCGCAAACAGCACGAAAGAAACATTTTTTTTTATAATTGAAGAAACGGCTCCCACTGCCAATTGGTTTCACGATCCGGACATGTTTCCCATCTAGGGCTCCAATGCAGTGTGGGAAGTTGCAGGATGTGGCAAACGTTCCTGCAATTTCCAGCCACTCCTCTTTGCTTGGTTCCTTCATCACCACATCATGGAGAAGCTCCCAAAATCGCAATGCATGTTTCTTTTATGATCTTGCTTGCCCTTGATTTCCCGATCATGAATGAAAAATGAATCGTGGCCAATGACTGGCCAGTCGCTAAATACCTAAGAAATGAAAAAGATAAAAGCAGGAATTTAATTAGTTCATGTTTACATTTTGCTTCCACAGTTGATATTCTTAAAAAGAAATGGAAGAGCATGAAGGACGCCTTTACACGCCACCGCAGAAAGGAGCGGGAATTTCGCAGTGGCGAGGCTGCCAGTGCCCCATACCGGTACATTTACGCGGAGCAGCTTTCACTCCTGATTCCATGCACTGAAATGCGGAGGCAAGTCACGTCCTTTGCAATTACTATGTCATTAATGTAGTCTTATGTAACATGCAAAGAATAATATATAGCACATACTTATGTATTGTTTATTACTCTGGACAGCACCGACAGCAGCTGGGAGCCCACTGAGAGGCCTGAAGAGGACGAGCTGGAATCGGCCGCATCCCCAACCGAGCCTTCCTTCTCCCCAGGACCACTGAGCCCACCCCCAGCAAGCATTACACCAACACCAACAGCACCGCCGACACCAACCACCTCTGCCCCAAGATCCAGGGGCACGCTGCGCAGGCGTAGCGTGCTCAGACCCCGACGCCAGAGGTTTCAAAGGGAGGAGAACAGGCTGGTTGAGGTCCTGGACTCCAAGTCTAATCCTCTCCCCGGGCTATCAAGCGCAGCTCATTTCCTGCTCAGCTTGGAGAAGAAACTGAACATGGTGCCTTTACATAGACAGTCGGCAGCACGGGAAGGACTAATCAGATTTGTTGACTCCCAAATTCTCCCAGATGACTCTACACCGCATGACACTGCACCCATACCTGCCCCACCCATTCGACAACCACCTCAACATGTCCACCACATGCACACACATGCCTCACAAGCATACCCACACACACCCATGCAGCATCAGCACCACCCAGAAACATTGCACCCACGCCCACATTCCCCCTATATTTATCCCTCCACCAGCCTGGCACAACACACAAACACACAACAACCGGCTGGCTATTCCACACGTGGAATGAAGGAGGACATGCAGGTGGATGAGCTAGGAGTCATGTATTGAACTTACCGCAAAGTGATCACCAATCGTTCCGGAGGTGGAATGCTGTCCCGCATGAAGGTGTCCTGACGCTCCAACTGGACAGACAGCAATCCCAGTAACTCATCAAAACTGTAAATCTAAAGGTTTGTGGTCAATGCTAGCAATTAACAATATGAATACATGAACAACATATACATGTACTCCATTACAATGAACGGGACAGAACAACAATAAGCACTATTGTTTATGTACTACCCCCTTTATGGGCATGCGGGTGTAGGTGAAGAACTTTTCCTCATGTCCACGTAGGGTCTGAAACATAGCCCAAAATTGGCCTCTTTCCTCACGGTTGGCTATTACCGGATGGATCCAGAATCTTCGCCTACTATCCCTCCTTCTCCACAATGCTATCAAACGCAGTGCTGCAACGACTGCTGCAGTCCTTCTACGTCTGGTCAGCTCCATAATGTCACAAATCAATCAAAACTGCTCTCTGCAAAAGATAATCCACACAACACACGGTCTTTTGCATAAAGGAAAGGGAAATGCTGCGTCTCAGGAAGTCTTTTTCATTGGACGCTTGTGGAAAAACAGGAATTCTTCATTGGATACCTCTGTTGTCGCTCCAAAACGCGCGTCTGTCGCACGTTTCTAAAATACAAAAACGCGCTTAAACGCTCATGAAAACGCGCCAAACGCCGGGAAGAAAACGCGCGTTTGACGCGCTTAGGAAAAACGCCCAGGTGTGAACAAGGCCTTAATGTCTCGTCATTCCATAAACTACGTTGGGAAAGAGTGGCTGGTTCATTTTGTGAGAGCTTATAATTCGGAAAATGTTTCAAAACAAACACTGTAATATTTCTATGTTTTATAAATGTATTTTATATTTTTTATTATGCAGGTGATTGATGAATATCTTCACCTGCATAATAATATCTTCACCATCTCATTGGAAAGCAACAGGCAAGTTTAAAAATTACATGATGCTCGGATGCCATTGAGACAGGCCGGGAGCTAAGGAACAAAGTGCAATAAGTAAAAAGGCCTACATGACAAGGGTGGGAAAGGGGAACCAGGAGGGGAAAGGCTTAAAGGAAAAAAGGAGAAGTGAATTAGAGGAGGGATACTCACGGGATTGGAGGAGAAGGCTTTACCAGAGGAGTTTCGGAGAGTATCCGGGAAGGAGGAGTTCCAGGAGCCAGCGGGACCAGGGAAAGCCCTGGTATGGTTTTGGTGGTGTCAAAGTTTGTCGCAGCATTATGGCGGTTTGGATCCTTGAAGGCATTTGTCTGGGCTGGACCCATTGGTGGTGTGGGTGGCCTTCTGTGGTGGAGGTCAAAGGTTATGACCTGGTAATAGGGACCACGGTGGGTCTGCGGGCAATTTTAAGTACGTCCCTGGGGCGGGGTATGGCGGCTGGGGTCAATCCGGTTTAAAAAAGGTGCCTGCAGACACTGGTCCGATTTTGGATAGTTATAATGCCTTCAAGGACCTTGAAATCAAACAATTCCTACTGTACGGTTACTTGGTTATTGTTGTTTTTTTCTTATTTATAAGAGTTATTTATAACGTTTTGTAATAAAAGGCTGCGGTGGCCATTTTACTCCAACCCTGGTGTAGTGTGTTAATTGGAAGGAAGGGGATGGGGAATCGAAGGTAAAGGGTGTGGTGGCAGTAAAAAGGGGACCTCTGAGCTACCTTAGTCATGGATTCTAACAGGAACCTGTTCACCAAATGTGTGCGGTCATCTCGACAGCGTTGTTCAATGGACAACATCACAGGCTTGGAAAGGTTGGTCACAATTACAGCTCTCCATATTTAAACATAAATGATATAGATAATTTATGTTTGTATTTATTTACTAACTTGTTATCTATTCCTCAGATGAGGGTCCCAGCCGAAGATCTCTGGCTATGTCCTATAATCGTTGGAGCGCACTGGATTTCAGTGGTATTTATCATTTGCAACAAGTAAATTTAGCTTCATTGTACACTATTAGAATTTATTTAAATGACAAATGCGTACAAAAATATTACATAGAAACCTCACGACACCAAAAAGTGGATGTGCTCCATAATTTACAATTGATAAATTCATCTTGAAAGTTGTGTGGAGTAAACAAAATATTTTGTGGATGGTTTGGATGTCAGCGCAGATCCTTGTGGCGATGTACCCATTGGGAAATGAAATGTCCTATCATACAATGTTGCATGACAACTGGGGGTCAGTGTGCGTACGGCCTAAACATGTCCAAAACAAACATGAGCCAAAGTTCATAATTATAGCTGGAATTTTTTTTTCGGTTTACGTTGAACAGAATCTTCTTGAAGATGAATCCAATGGAAGACCAAGGAAGCCAATGGAAAAACTGTCTAATGGCACACCACAAACAGCAGGATTCCAGCAGCTGTGGCGTGCTAATCTTTATGGTACTTTTTTTTCTGTCTTGGACTATTCTTTGGAGGGACTCAGGATAAATGCCAATTACTGCTCCAAATGTGACAATTTGATATTAAAATTTGCAAAGGAGTTCCTTCGGACGAGGACCATTAGTGAAGTAAAGACATCTGCAGTAGCTGTGATGGATGCACGTCTGGAAATAGCATGTGCCGCCCCCTGATCCAGTATGAAGGTCAGTGATATCACATTGGATGAAAGCTATGTCATGAAAATTTTATTATTAGTCAACAACCACATGGATGACATCGAGCAGAAAAAATGTGTTTAGCATAAAATCAATGATAAAATGGTAAATTTGACAATATAATTTTAAGGATATTTACGCACATTCAACCATAATGTTACATTTTTTTCAAATGTGTTGTTAGGTAATACATGATTCCATCATTATACGGCCACATAAAAAGTCCAAACTCCAGAAAGGTAAGAAAAAATACTATGTAACTGTGCGGAATTATGTGTGCTGTTTAATGACTCACTCTAACTATGTAATCTTACTTTTTATATTAATTTTGGCACACAAAACCGATATGCTGACTTCAATAAAATGATGATTGAACTAATCAATGAGCGATATAAATCACCGGTTTATGGGATGAGCTCACGCCCCTCTGAAGAAGCCCCACTTGCTGGGGGGGAAACGCGTCAGGGTTAGCGTGACTTGAGCTCCCTGCACAGCTTTATTTACTGGCCGAATCACATCCTTATGGCTGGCGTAACGAATTTCTGCAGAGCGGATCGAGCCAAGCGGCTCGGACTCCAGGAATTGTGATTGGACCAGAGGTCTGGACGTAAAAGCACTTTCCACCCCAAGGATATCTTTATGCGGCCGCACCATTACGAGGGGACACGCTCGCATCATACCCACGAGTGCGATCACGTGAATCTACTGAAGGATCCGACGGGACATCTTTTCATCTGTTTCTTTATTGGAGGTATCCCCTTGAATTGTTATCAAACAAACTATCAGCAAACGGATACTTTTTTCCTCCATGATCCAGGGAGGCTGACGAGAAGTTCTTATGCGGCTGTGGAACCCGTTCGGTTGGATACAAAGAAACCATTATATGGAGTGAATTCTTCAATTCAAGGACACATCAATAGTTGATACTTTTTAGTATCTGATCCATCTATCACTGGCTGCTCGCCACCCATGAGGGGTAATTATATACACATTTTGCCACCATTTATATGCATTCTAAGCCGTTGCAGGGAAGCTTTTAGGTGTTTTAATGCTTTCCTTGTGTGATTTATAAGTTTATTTTTCTACTTAATTAAAATCATTTATATATAAAAACTATATGTTATCATTAACTAGATAGCTCCATTCAGGGATTTCCATGTTGCAAAAGGGAACCAATTTTATTATTATGTTTATGGAAACCCTGGAGCTGATAGAAAACTGTTTGATGTCTTGAGCAGCCCCCTTCCCTGGTATATAGAAAATGTTATATTATTTTATTGTCCATGTGAAATGAGTTGTGTAAAATAGGTGCCTCTTCATCTGCCTCGTACCCCACTGAAGAACACGTCCATGTCCAGGATGGAAGAGTCAATTGAAAGTGGAAATGTGACACAGCGGATTCTACATTTTAAACAGCGATCAACAACTTTTTTTTTTTTACACACAAGGTTGTGTACTAATGGATAGAATGCTGTTTACTTTGTTGGGTGAATGGAGATAGGTAAGGTGTATAAGGTCAGCAGTAACTTTTCATGCATGATGTGGGTATGGTCAGTAAGGTGAATGGAGATATGTAAGGTGTATAAGGTCAGCAGTAACTCTTCATGCATGATGTGGGTATGGTCAGTAAGGTGAATGGAGATAGGTAAGGTGTATAAGGTCAGCAGTAACTCTTCATGCATGATGTGGGTATGGTCAGTAAGGTGAATGGAGATATGTAAGGTGTATAAGGTCAGCAGTAACTCTTCATGCATGATGTGTGTATGGTCAGTAAGGTGAATAGAGAATGCAGATCTTTGCTACCAGACGCGGAGGAGAAAGGTCAGCACTTGTTGTGCCCTATTGTATGCCAACCTGTACCTGGGGGGATGGGAACGATACCTATTTTCAAATGAAAGATTATCAAATATACTAAGCCATGTACTCTTCTGGCAACGGTATATTGATGATGTGCTTTTAATTTGGACCCGGTACAAGATCCGAATTGACAAAATTCAAAGAAATCATTGATAATAACGAATTTAATTTGACATTCACAATGGAAGCAAGTCAGAGTGAAATTACTTTTCTAGATCTAACTATCTATATCCGTGAAAACAATACACTAGCCACTAAATTGTTCCGGAAAGAAACAGCTGGGAACACACTGCTACATGCACAAAGTGCACATCCAACCTTCCTAAAGAACAACATTCCCTACTGTCAGTATATTAGACTTAGGCGAAACTGCTCAAATGATGAGGATTTTGATAAAGAAGCAAAACTCCTGCAGGAAACACTTGGCGATAGAGGATACGGCGGCAAAATTCTGAGAAAAGCGTATAGGCGGGCCAAAATTCAAAACAGACAAAATCTACTGTTTAGACAAAAGGAGGATAAAGAGCGAAAAGAACTACGAAAATAATAATGAAATTTTCAAGACATCATGGACAACTAAAGGAAAATTCTCCACAAGCACTGGCATCTTCTTACAGAGGATAGAAAAGTGCAGAAATTCATAAAACGGCTTCACTCCGAAACACCCTAACACATAGTTTCTATCAAACAGAAGAAATGAGAACAAGATGTGGTGATGGGGGCTTTAAGAGATGTGGGGCATGTAGATACTGCTCATGCTTTGTAGAAGGGAATGTGATCCCTCTCCCCAATGGTAGGAAATGGACGCTGAAACATACAGTAAATTGCCAAACAAGCAATGTGATTTACCTTATGTACTGTACTGCAAATGTGGAGCATACCACATAGGAAAAACAATCAGACCAGCATGGAAACGAATTAAAGATCATATTTATCTTACAAGCAATGGAAAGCTAACGACATCTGTGAGTAGACACATAGGCCTCTACCACAATTTTGATACTAGGTTGTGTGAATTTTTATATCTTGGACCACATACATCCACATGAACAATTACTATAAAATTACTATAAATATATAAAAATTACTACAACTAGAGACAAGATGGATCTATAATTTAAAAGCAAATAAACCTCCTGGCTTAAAATAAAATAATAAGCTATAAATCCTTCCTTAAAAATTAAGAGCCCCCAGAAAAAATAACGGGAAAGTGGGGAAGTTGAAGGGAAAAAGATTTCTTAGTAAATGTATCTTAATCTACCAGAATTGTGAAATATAGGAGACCCGAGTATTAGGAGAGAAATGTACATGTTTGCATTTAGGGATTGGAACTGGAATCAAAAAGAGACTAACACGCATATACATGGGCACACACAAGGTTGTGGGCGCATGCACATGCAAGATGTAATAAATGTATAAATAATAAAATAACTAAACAAATAAGAAACTTTACAGCAGTTCGCATGTTCGCACTTAGGGATTGGAACTGGACTTAAAATAGACTGATACGCATGTGCACAGGCACACACAAGGCTGTGGGCGCATGCACATGCATGATGTAATACATTTATGAATAATAAAACAAAAAAACTAAACAAATAAAATAACTAAACAAAAATAAGAAAGTTTACAGCAGTTACAAGATTTGAAAGAATTCTCTTAAAAACACATGTATAACAAAGAAAGATATGATAAAAATAATGTACTACATATACGTGCTCTACATATAAACCACCAAGTACAGAGATACTATAGATGTAAAAAGAAAATAGATGTATACATGAAAAAATAGGATATGCAATTATGTATTCATAGGAATTTCCAGATCTTTATACATAGGCGGTTTTGTAATGCATTTATACATGAAATAAATATTCTGAAGCATAATGAAT
>NW_017307327.1:92548-95283 GCF_000935625.1 Nanorana parkeri
TATATATATATACCAATTAAAACAGTATTTTTTTATGCATAATCCTAATTTTCTGGGGATTGGGGTATTCTGGGGAGACCATGCACACGGCGGAGCCACATAGGCATCCATGAGACAGGCAGGCGCCCCCTATAACAAGCTTCTACTATGCCCAGGAATATATGATAACGATAGGAGACAGATAAATAGAGACAAGGCATTATGCTAGAAGGACTCAGATCGGAGTGTCTCCGCAGTACAGCTCCGGCAGAGCTGAGGTGTTGCATAGCAACACATGTACAAAAAGCACGGAAGTAATGGGTTAGACGCGGACTGATATGGGTGCCACACACCCCCGCTGACGTCACACGCCGATGCAGCGTCGCGCTGGCGGTGATATTGTCTGATACCCATGACCGCTTAACGATCTGGCAGCCCTGGATTGATCACTCCAGACCACCTTATTTTGACTCGCAGCTGCTATCCATCTAGGGACCTTGTGCTTCCTCCCTCCGCTTTCATGTCCCTACCCAAACTGTGCCTTCTCCTACCCTACCTCCCTCTTGTTCCTCCCCACCCCCGTCTTCTCCCACCTTTACACCATCTGTAACACTCCTTATCCCTCTCTTCCTCCTATTCCCCCTATTCATCCGAGAGTCACTGTTGATTGACGTGCTCCTTCCCCTCTGGACCCCGTGTCATGTTACATGATGTTGAGGGACTTATGGACATCCCTCACGGTAGGATCACCATACTGTACTGGAATGTTACCCTTATTGTGATCCTTTTGCTTCGTATACTAATGTCTACCCACTAGATTTATGCAGCACTGCACTATTATGATATTTGTAAGGACCCTTATACTAGACTTGCTCATATTATCCTGTTGTGCTCTGCGCAGCCCTGAGAATATGTGCTTTTTGTATTATTACCTGCCATTTGGCTTGCCAGCCTTGACTTGGTTATCTTTGTATTTTTCCGAACAAAACAAAACAAAAAACAATAAAACCTTTGTGAAAGAAAACCTTGGATTTGATCCAGATCGCCATTTGTTGCTTTGGTTTGGCATTGGGGGTATGGTATGTAATTAATTTTTGGATTGTTTTCGGTACCTATACAAGGTCTGGCCAACACCCTCAGTCCTAGTGCTCCATCTTGGAGGTAATGATTTGGGTTCACGAAAAATATTAGACTTATTGTTCGGTATTTAGTATGATTTTTATATGCTCAGTTTTCCAGAATTGCTGATTGTTTTTTCTGAAATTGTCCCCACGACTTCTTTGACTCACCTCTCCTCCTTTACAGCGTCTAGAAAAAATTAGGTCTGTAAATCACCTTGTTGCAAAATTGGTTGTGTTTCATATAGACATGTGGATCTCGAGGGTGGTTTGCCTGGCCATTATAGATATGATTTCATTCACCTTTCTGATGTGGGTATTGATATATTTAATCTTGGGATTGAGTCAGCTATTGAGTTGGCCACGGTCGGGCTGGGTGCCAGTATTGCTTTTTGAGACCACTGGCTGGTGGGCTTTTTATTCATTCATTTGGCTCGAGTTGTATTAACTGAGCCGTTAAGGAGGTGTTTACATCAAAGATTCCGGTCACCTCATTCAGATCCTTGCCCAGTACCAAATGGGACCCATCATACGTCTGGGTCTCATTAGACGTCAGTTCCCTATACACCTCGATCCCACATGAAGTAGGCCTAAATGTGTTGCAACGTTACAACAGTATTTCCTGCCTTGGAAGGACGCCACGTTGCCTAGAGGCCATCGACTGTACTCGTATTACAAATGTCCTGCTGTCATTCACAACCAGAGTGTGGTCCCATAGGTTCCCGTCCAAACAAAATTCAGTTTTGTAATAGACTTTTGTCAAAGGAGCTGGCCCAAACACCTCAGCAGGACAGTGACATGCATGCAAATCAGCTGCAATCTCTGTTCAGGTATTCTAAAAGCAGCAGGCGTGCAATAGTCCTGTGGACAGGGGGGAAGGGGTGAATTCCCTCAATATTGTATAAAATTGATACTGCCTGGGGCCACACAGAGCGCTAGCTGAAGTGCCCCAGTAAACCTCTGGTCTATTGCAGCATTACCAAGATTGAGGTGATCGTGATTGACTGTCAGAGTATCTCATATTCAGGGTTTATTTTTTTTAATGATGTGCGAAGTAAACAAGCAAACATCTACCAAAAACAACCAAGAATGGCAAAGAGCAAGAAGATGTGCACACATTTTCATCATTCATCAAGCTTCGGCAAAAAAAAATGTCATTTGGTGAATGAGGAGAAGTAGTTGTGCCGATTTTAAACACAATTATGTTGGGGGTAAAAAAATTCTACATGCAAGATTGCCAAGTGTTCTTTTCACACGATTGTTACAATTAAAAAAAGGGATTTTCCCCCCTTGTGTATCCCAAATAACAAAACAAATTGAAAACACACTGAACAAGAATATGCTCAAATCCCAATGACCCAGTTCAAATTTCTCTAGGTTCAGACAGTGAACATCATATGAGAAATGTGCTAAAGTGATTTATTTACCAAAAACCTCAAAGGTCTTAGGAATTAACAATAACTAAACATATACAAAACTGTAATGGATGTGTGGAGAATGGGGTAGTGACGAACTGGCGGCAGAGGAGGGTGGGGCAAGGGTAGAGGAGGGAGGTAGAGGATGGCACAAGGGTGGTCGGGGAAGAGGAGGATTGGGGGATAGAGGAAGGAAGGAGGATGTTCTTTGATTGCAGTGGGG
>NW_017307327.1:95299-119583 GCF_000935625.1 Nanorana parkeri
AGGAAGGAATGGGGATGGTTTTAAATGGGGGGGGGGGGGGGGGGGAGGTTTTCTGGGGATAGTAGTTGGAGGGTGTAAGATGGATGGAAGGGGTGGAATAGGGATAGTGAGGCTGGAAATGTGCAGGTGTTTGAGGCGGTTTATGAAGTGTGAAGGGGGTTAAAAAGTGAATGGTTAATTGAGGCAGGAGAGTAAGGACATGTATAGGGAGGGACATTTAAGATGGGCTTTGTTTGTGAGGGCTGCATGCTTGGAATATTGATGGTGGATGTAGATGGAGGGCAATTGTGAAGATTTTGGAGGAGGTTTGTTGCCCTAAAATAGTTGGTGAGGCTTGAGCAGCTAATATATGTTCTTGCTGCGGGGGGGTCATGGATGGCACATTTGGAACTTTGATGGTGGATGTAGGGAAAGTGTGACAGTTTTGAGGAAGTTGGTTGCCCCTAAAATAACAGGTGAAGTTTGGCCAGCTGATATGTGCTCTTGGTTCTGGGGAAGGGTAGCATGCTGGTAAAGCTGTTGGCGGGTGGAAGGGATATTGTGAAAGGTTATGAGGAAGCTGAGGAAGTGGGTTACTCTACAAAAATGGGTGAGTCTTGAGCAGGTGATAAGATGTGCTCTTGGTCCTGGGGCCCTGCTTGCTGTCCTCCATCTTGTCCAGCTGGTGTCAGGTGTTGCAACATTTCGTATGTCATGGCACAGACACAAGAAATCTGCTGCATGCATTGCGTCATTGCTTCTGAAGGTGCTGCTGTTGCTTCGCGTAATAAAACAAAGTCATGTTGGACCGCTGAAATGAGACGCTGCATGTGGTCACGATGTTCTCTGCGTTCATCACGCACCAACTGAAACATGTCCGTCAACCACTGTTGATACATTTCGCGGTCCAGATTATTCTGTCTTAGAGTTTCCTGTTGGAGCTCAATTATCCGTACTAAATCAGGAGATTCATTGGACGGCCCCCTCTGCTCCAACAATCTCTCAACGTGGCCAGACAGCCTCTCACTTATATCTAGAAGTCGGTTGTGCGCACTTTGGTGTGAAGATCCAGAAGCAGCCAATGTGGGCTAAAGGGAAAGAAAAATGAATGTCAATGGAAAGTAGATAATAGGATGGGATACGATATAAAAAGGACTTGAGCATTATCCCTTTGCCAGTGTCATTTCACTGCAGCTTAGAGAATGTCTTGAACTTATACAATCATGAGCCAGGGATGGTTATAAACTGATATTTGGGTATCTTGATGGTGATTGTTTTCCCAAGTTTAAACACAGCTACACCATATCTACCAAGGTCTTTTAAAAGGAGAACTAACTGAGCCGACCTGTGACACTCTCATTGTCACAGGTCGGCTATAACTATGAGGTGAGTGAAAAGCCCCTCCCCCCCCTCATAGTTCTCCTTTAATCCTTTGTTCGCAGTGTATCTCTATTCTTTTCCGTCTAGCTTTGGATGGAGATGTGTAGCTTTAGAATCCCCGTGAGTTTAGATTGCTGTCTGATGCTTCCTGGTTTGTTGACACATTTTCCACAGACAGGAAGTTAATGCAACTCTTCAACGCCAACACAGACCGAACTATGGGAATACTGAGCTTAGGGTGACGGGAGGACGCTAGTTTGTGTCCACCCGTTACCCCAAAGAGAACTATGGGGAAAAGACGTAACCCCAAAGTTCTCCTTTAAGCAAGTCAACACAACTTAAACTAATAATGACATAACTTTATAAAACCCGACACAGGGAGAAGTATGTGGAGCACATTCTCATCCCCTACAATTCAGGCCAACATTTCCATTCTTCAAACTCCTTCCAGAGAACAAAAGCCGGTCAAGGACAGGTTGTGAGAAGTTGAACTGTTGCCGCCATTTGCCGTTCCATGATATGGATGCAAGAGCTATGGTGTTGGCCATCGCCAAGATCTGATGACACCACATGTTTGGAATTTGCTTAACGTGTACAAATCCATCATTAAACTAGATGTGAAGATAAAAAGAATAGTGTTTCGGTTGCAGTGGGGGACAGGATTCGGAACTCCTGCAATAGTGACCACCGTTAGCATGATTTCAAATCACTTTACTGACAAAGGTTAAACCTGGCATGATGTGGTTCAAACCAGACAAGGGTTGTGCACTTCCCCTATTCATCCTTAAGTGTGGCCATACACTTTAAAACCATCGCAAGACCTTAGTCTTGCGATGGTTGTAAAGTAATTAAAAAAACGTACGATCTGCCCATCTTGGACAGGCAGATCGTACATGTGATCATCGCAAGCCCGGCCCTCTGAGGGGCACCTTAAGAAATATGTTTTTTTGTATGTCTGTTGCATTGTCATTGGTTTTCTATTGGTTGAAATCAATGGGCCTGAGTTTTTTTTTCAACCCGTGGCATCTAGACAAAAAAAAAAGGGGATAAAAATGCTAATGAAGCCCCAGAAAACAGTAAAAACTAGGCAGGGGCTCCAAACCTTCTTAATTAAAAAGCAAGAGTGTCAAATGCTGGACACACACTTTAATATGGCTTTTTTGAACCCATGTACTGGGAAGATTGACGATGGTGGCTCTAGTGCTAAACAGACAAATGGACATGTTACTCTAGTCTTGGGGAGACCAGATGGAGGTGTGCACAAAGTTGTAAAATATTGCAGGGGCAGGAAATTCATGCTAGCTAAAAGCATAAATAATTTCAGTCTTAAAGTGACATTAAACCCTCAGATTTGTTAACATAAAACAATACTGCAATGTGCGCCTTACTGTAATCCATGGTTGTTTCCCTTCTCTTTGCTGCTCTTCCTTTTAAATCCTCATGTCTTCTCATGCTGGGGGGAGAACTTTCCTTTGCAGCTGAGTGCCTTTCCTTTGCAGCTGAGTGCCTCTTCCTGTACTGCTGGCTCAGGTTGTGAACCTGCACACAGACACCATGTATCCATTCCAGAGACAAGGCAGTCTGCTGCAAAACAGAAGTTTTCCCCCAGCATGAGAAGAGATACGGATTTAAAACAGAAGAGCAGCAAAGAGAAGGGAAACTACCATGGATTACAGGAAGGCGCACATTACAGTATTGTTTTATGTTAAAAAATCTGAGGGTTTAATGTCACTTTAAGCTGGCCATACTCCTATAGATTATCTGCAGATTTTCTATGGTCAGCAGTAGCTCCCTATATACTGAGCCTAGGGTGACGGGAGGACGCTAGTTTGTTTCCCCCCGTTACCCTTAGGAGAACTATAGGGAAAAGACCCGACCCCATAGTTCTCCTTTAAGTTACTGTGATTTATGGTCCTTTGTCTTATTGAAATTCCTTAAAATAGTCAAACTGGTTGAAACAGGATTCTGACTGGACACCAGCCTCTCAGTAGAAAGGTGCCCATTATCGTTTCGATTTCTGAACGAAAATTGGGTTTTCGTACGATAACTAGGCCAATTGATGGGAAGTGAATGATCACAATTACTGTACTTCTGGCTAAATTTCCTCGATCGGTCAGGCTAGAGAAAAAATTGGTGGGATTAGTGGCGTTTTCATATGAGAAAAAAGAATCCATTCTGCCGATCGACGAAACTCTGTCAGTTAGTATTGTTAACGTACAATAAATTTAAATCCACATTGGTCTGTGCATGATGTGGCAGTAGTGTGGAAAGCGAACAACGGTCCGATGACGGGACGGAAATCGGTACAATCATTTGGGCACATTAAGAAAGGTGTGTGTGTATATATATACAGTATATATTATATGCGACAAAAGCTAGGTTGAGCATCGCCTAGGACAGGGTTTGGCAACATTGGCTCTGGCACAAATCCCGTCATGCTTCTGCCTCTGGGAGTCATGACTATGGCTTGCAATGCCTTATGGGATGTGTAGTTTTTAGCACAGCTGGAGAGAGCCGAGGTTGCCTACCTCTGGCCTAGGACATCTTGGTTTATTTGAAGACTGTCGAATCCAGGACTTTCTGATCTCTTCAGAAACCAAGGGGCTCCATGCATTGGTAATATTATATTTATCATCTGTAATACCGATACAGTGTAAGTGTCTTCTATTCTTTTACTACTCATGAGTTGTTTGAATCATTGCACTGCACCCACAAATCTGGAAGGCTAAGCACACAAACTGATTAAATAAATGTAACAGGGAGTTAACCCTTTGTTACATTAACCCTCTGTTTAAAAAAAATGTAGATCATGAACAAAGGAAGTCTCAAGTTCAAGTTGAGTTGCATACCCCAGCATTGGATGAAGAGTCCATCATGGCTCCAGCAGCAGTATGATCCACTGGAAGTTGATGTTCTGCACCTATTTACAGGAATACATTAGCCAATGTAACTACGTAACAAACAGTTCTAAGACTTAAATTCCCATTAATATACCTATAGTCTTCTCCAGCCTCCTCTGCAGCGGGCCAGCGTTCCTCTCCTGTTGGCGTAGTGCTGTGTGAATCAAAACACATGTTATTGTGAGGATCTATTGTGCAGCAACATCAGACAGAATCACAAATTGCATGAAAAGGTCATTTATCCAGCTTACGAGGAGGGAGAGCGTCTGTTTCACATGCCCAGGAGCATGCTCTACTGTGAGGAGGCCAACAGAAGGCAACGTAGGGCCAGCGAGGTTGAAATAACATAAATTAGACACATTTCAAAACAAGACCGTGAACATTGAGATTTTTCAGTCTTAAGGTGCCCATACACCTTACGACCATGGCAAGACATTTTGGTCGTAAGCTTGTTAAAAGCTTGTACGATCTGCCCATCTTGGACGGGCAGATCGTACTTGCGATCATCGAAAGCCCGTCCCGCTGAGCTTCGTGTTTCCGATGACCACAGTGAGGGGCGGGCTTCCGATCACTGCAAATGTGCAGTGTGCGCGTGCGCACACCGGCCCGTTCGGCAGTTGTCGAACAAGCAGGCCACTACACCTTACAATTATCTGCAGATTTTCTGTGTGGTCAGATGGAAAAGGTAACAATAACAAGAGAAAAGAATGCAGTTGGGGTTTTTTGAGGCACCAAAAGTCCAATGAACTCCAAACGAGAGTTGTGTATATATATAAAAAATATATGTATACACACACAACTCTCGTTTGGAGTTCATTGGACTTGTCATTTGGTGCCTCAAAAAAAAACCCAACTGCATTCTTTTCTCTTGTTATTGTTACCTAACTCAGGATCTGCGCACCACAACCAATTTTCTTCAGATGGAAAAGGTGGAACAGATTCCTCCATCTACACTGAACTGTGTGAATGGAGTAATCTCCATCTGGGCCAAGCTTCAGTATCTTGTTAGTCGGGCTCGCTGGCTCCCAAAATATCTGAACAGTCTGATTGGATGCTGGCATTGTTCAGGTGTTTTGACAGCCAGCGGGGCCGACTAGCAAGATACTGAAGCTTGGCCCAGCGGGAGATTCCTCCATCCGCACAGTTAAGTGTAGATGGAGGAATCTGTTCCACCTTTTCCATCTGACCCTAGAAAATCTGCAGATAATTGTAAGGTATGTGGCCAGCTTTAGGAACAATACCATCAAATGTTATAGTAAATCATCTGCACTCCATACGGCATGTGGACCTTCATGTTGTGGTTTGCGGTGCTGGCAGTGATGACACGAATGGCGCCGTGCTGCTCAAAGTCGTTGAACAGGAGACCACCAGCACTTTTATTTTTGCTTTTACTGGAATCGTGTCACATGCGTCATCAAAACCAACATTTCTGGGCCACGCAGGGTCCCTTCTTCAGGGCGACATAGTGACCACATAGTGAAGGAGTGACCCAGAAACATTGTCTGTGATGATGCATGTGACGCCATTCCAATAAAAGCAAAAAGAATTCATGCTTTTCATCTTTGGGAGTGCTGGTGATCTCCTATTCAAAAAGGACAAAATACCAAACATTGGATTAGAAAATGTCAATTTAGAGAACACAAATTCTGCAGGATAAAAGTATGTTAGCCTTACAAGGTTGCCAATCATCGGTATCCACAAAATCTTCACATCTAATAATTTCCCGCTCGATGGTTGGCAGCAGCTCCAGTTGGTATTTATTGAGTCGTCCCAGACGTTCTGCTGGGTACAGTCCAGAGCTCACAGCCTCCTTGCCCAGTGCTTTCTTTGTGTCGCGCACAATATCCAACACGCGCTTTTTAACCTGCTCTACGGTGTGATGGCGGCTGCCCTCTGCATTTACCTTTGCGGTAACTTCCTCCCAGAGCCTCTCCTTTGCAGCTTTGGAGGTCTGGTAAGCGTAGGGTCCCCGGAGGTTGTAATGGTGTTTGACATACATCTCCACAAGGGCCCTGTTCTGCTTAAATGAGAAGATGTCACTCCGGCTTATGGGTGCCCAGGTCCCCCTCGACGTTCCCTCTCCTCCTGGCCTCGAGGGTCGGCTATTTGGAGGGCCCAGAGCAGATGGTGTGGTTTTTTGCCCTCCAGTTGTGACTGTTCGGCTGAAGGAGTCATCCATTGGCCTAACTGCTGGAGCACTTGCAGAGAGAGGGCATGCGACCCCATGCCCTAAAAGGGATTTCATGGCTTTTTTGGGTGGCATATTTCAAATAATAGTCTATGTGTGTGGTCACTTCCCTAGTCAGGATGCAGACCACGGCATGGTTGAACTCTATAGCCTTTTATGAGACCCATGCTGATTAAGTAAATTGTGAATGTCTGAGATGAGTTAAGTGGTTAATTAGGTAAGGTCTGTGCCCTTGTATTGTATTTAGATAGCTATGTCCTGTTTTGCAGAGGTAACTTAGTAGCTTGCTAGATATAACACAATGAAACTATCTCTATTCCTTGAGAAAATAGGATATAATTATTAGGGCTGGTACTGATAAAAAAATTTCAGGTTCGATTAATTATAACGCACATACAGATCCAACTACATTGGCCTATACACACAGAGCACATCAATGAAGTAATAAAATGAACTAGGATCACACTAATCCAGCACGTTATTCATCTCACGTGCCCCACTCAATATGGCCGCCGCTTGAGTGGGGCAGCTCAGAATAATAACGTGCTGGATTAGTGTGATCCTAGTTCATTTTATTACTTCATTGCTGTGCTTTATGTGTATAGGGCAATGCCTTGGCTGGCGTTCGTGCAGAAAGTTTCTTTGTTGTAACAAAACCGTTAGCTCACACAGGGCTTGGGAACAAAGTGCCTGGGAGCCTGTGCCGGAAACCACAGTTTAGCCGGACCAAATTACAGTGTAAGTTCGTCCGGGACGACTTAGCAGCCATTATGTGATCTAGAGCCCCTGGCAATGAGGACATGCCATCTCAGGCAGGGTTAGTTTTAAATAACCTGGGAACTGGTAATATTCAGCCCTCTAGTGCACACACTATTGGAATAAGTCATCGTAGCCTATGTCAGTTCCTGAAACCAGTCTTACGAGCCATCGAGTGGCAAATGGACCGGTACATCTATTTCCCTAAAACCACAGCAGAGTGGAAAGAGGTAAAGGTGAGTATTTACTGCCTTGGAGGGATGCCATATTGCCTAGGGACCATCGACTGTACTCATATTACACCCTGATACCATCCACTCACATGTAAGGAGCAATTTCAAAATCAAATACACACACTCCTTAAATGTGCAGGTCACGGGTTGACTCCTACCAGCATATTAGGAGTATAAGATCTTGATTCCCTGGAAGTTGTCATGACAGCTATATCTTGCGGTAGTGAGCTGTTTGACCGGTTCGAGCAAGGACTCATGCCCAAAGGCTGGCTTGGTGGGTAAGTGAACCTTATTTTTTCCTATAAATGTACATTTTTAAAGCCCAACTCTGGGCACAATTAAAAAAAAAAAACTTGCAGTGGAACCCACCACACAAGTTAAATGCTCGTTAAATACAGGAACTCTCCTTATTCCTGTGGATAGTCCAATGTTGTGAATGTGTGAAATGCAGAGCTAATAACAATTAATTGCTCGAGAAGATTAGCCTGCAACCGTGGCCGTGAGTGCCTTAAAGAAGGGGCTGCAAGGCGCCGACCATACAGATGGAGGGAGCCTGCTAGAGAGTGCAGTAAGGTAAAGTATAACTCCTCATTCCAGCTACCCTGGGCTTTACCGAGAATTTAATCCTTGGGCTGTGCCCGGAGTTGGGCTTTTACACAAATTTTTGTTACAAATATATCTTTGTTTTTTCAGGAGATGCAGGATATGGTTGTAGGCCATGGTTGCTGACACCTTTGTTGAATCCTCAGACAGCTGAGATTAGAAATAATAGACCCCATCCAGCTCGTCAAAAGACCCGTGGTGTCATTGAGAGGACATTTGGAATGTGGACATCTACACGTCGATGTCTCTCAAAGACAGGAGGATAGTTCAAGCACTCATCGGAGTTGGTGACAGACATACAGGGGATCTCAAGTCTCAACCGTCTTCCCCTCTGGGGTATATGCCGTTATAAGCAAGATCTGCCATAGCTTGCAACTGCAGCGTCCAACCTGGTGCCGCTCATTAATTAACCCCCCTGCACTATTCCCCAGGGCTGGCTGTCAGAACAGCACATGTGCAGATCTCCATGACATCAAAAGAGAAGAGATTACACCAAGTCCCACACAAGAAGGCAACAACGGAGCTGTCTGAATGGATCCGAATACACTCAACTAGAGTAACAGACTGTGACATGACGGGACTACTCCCTTCCCTCCGTGAGCATACGGAGCCACTTGGGGAAGGGGGGAGGAGTCCGGTGACGACGATGTCTGTGACGTCACCGGACGACGATGTCTGTGACGTCACCGGATCTGCGACGGAACTCTTGGAAGACCCGGAAGCCGGCGGAGAGGTGAGTACCGATCAAAATTATTTTAAATACTGAAAAGTACAAGCATGCATATGTACTCAGTACTTGGTTTGGGCCCCTTTTGCAGCACTTACTGCAATTACTTTTGCACGATATTCTAATTATTCGAGTTTCAACTGTATATATATATAGAATTATCATTATTTCTTTTATATTCTGGCGACGGCCGCTGTACAAAAACAAAATAAAACAGAAAAGGCACCTCCCTGAAATGAGACGGGAACCTCCCTGAAATAAGGTTTTGCAGGTTGGGATGTCTGGACACAATTGTTCTACGTAATATTGCCGTTGCCGATAATGTAGATTTGCCATTAGAAATTCCAGCTGCCTCGGATGGTTCCTCAGAGATGGGATAAAGGGTGCGTCTCATACAGAACTTTTTTTAGGGTAAGTCTCTGTTATTAATTGGCCAAAATGCTGTTCTAAATGTTTGAAATATTGTCACGTAGCACAGCAGTATTATTTTATTCTCCTTTCAGAACCGACCAACAGCAGTGACTATCCCCCAACATTCCTGTTCCTGCCCGATATCACATCCTTCAGAAGAACATTGGTAAGTCTAAATTATAAGTTGTCCGTGAGGTTCATTTACAACTTGCAGCATGTTTCTACTTGGATTTAAATTTGCATATCACAGTAGATACACTAAAGAGAGAAAAATGCCTGTGTCTGTTATGAATTAGGCAATCACTTTTTTTTTTATTATTCATACGTCTTGTCATCAGTGATGTTACAATATACTATCAACCAAGGTGAACCCGATCCAATATGCAGTGTTAGGTCAATTAGTTGGACAGGTGTTCATTTACATCCACTTACCCCCGACCCTGGAACAATGTTCTGTTTTGCCAGATAGGGCATAATCTGATGCAAACGGACATTGTTTACATCTGAATCCACCACAGGCCAACATGGCGTCTGATAATTTCCTGTGATGGAGGAAAAAGCTGGAGGGACATGAATGTCACATGAATTTTAATAGTGAAATCGGCCGATAATTACTCGGAAGGGAGGGGGGGGGTCCGTTCTTGGTTTAGGTAACGGGGCGTGAGCCCAAGGACACAGCTTTATAGAAGACCACCAGTTAAAGGGTGGAGCTAAAGTATCTTTAAAGGATTTATAATATTTATTGAGGAATCCATCTACTTCTGGGGATTCATTTAGAGAAAGGGACTTTATGGTTTTACTTATTTCCAAACTAGTAAATGGGCCAATTCTTCTAGTCATCGGGTATTTTCCCTTTTACATTGTAAGCGCTCCTTACCGTCTTGTCTTGAATAGTATTGTGATTGTAATGTCTTCCCCATGTTGTAAAGCACTTGATCATACTGTTGGCGCCATATAAATCCTGTATAATAAATGTACTGTAACAAAAAAAACTGAACGTGGGTAGGTTGATTTTTTTAAGCACCCCAAAATTAGTAATCATTAGTAATAATATATCGTTCTACCTGAGCTTGAAAAAGAGGGAACACATCGAAGCGCGTTGCTCTCCGCCCTCACATCCCGTTACAACCCATCACAGATCTGACTGACAGCCGATACTTTCAGACAACGGCTCCCGCACACTGCCCCAGTCTGCGCTGACAGTGACCGAGCATCAGTATCTACAGCCGCGGCCACAGCTGTTCAGCCTGCACCTGACACCGCCGATTCTCCCTCACACCGCTCAGCTCCCGGACTCACACAGCGGTGCCACGGACTGAGCTCCCATTCCCCCCTCCTCGGTCACAGCTTTCGTGTGTGGATGCACGTCCCCAGGCACACCAGATTCCGGCACACACTACGGATGTCCCGATCCTCTACACCAGTGCTCCCCAACCTTTTTATCGCCGCGGACCGGTCAACGTTTGATAATTTTACCGCGGCCCGCTGAGGGGCGGACGTTGATTTGTTTATATTTTAGATTGTTTTGATTTAATAATTTTTATTTAATTGTATTTAAAAATGCCTTCAAAATAAAATACAGTTACACCAAAAAATGAAAGCGTTGGAATTCTTCACCTATTCCACCACCGAAAAACTGAGCGAGATTACGTTAAAATGTGTGGCAACGTCACTGGTCACACATTCTAACGTAGTCTGAAACTTTGATAGATCACATGCCTACCTGTAAATCATTTAAATCAGAGAAATAGATTATAATAGGGAACATTACAGTGTAATATTACCCATTATAATCCACGTCTAATGACATGATGTAAGACAACCCCCCCCTCCCCCGCTCAGACTCACTCTTCCAGGAGCAGCAGCCATGTGTCGATGTGTGCACTCACTGCAGGGGGCGGGGCGGGTGACACACACACGTCTCCTGTGACTCACCTCCCCTCCCGCCGCCTGTTACTATAGACGGGAGGGAGGGGAGTCACAGGACCCGCTCCCTCACTGTGAAGCCCGTCGGCAGTGCGGGGCCCCGGGTGTTCGAACACCGAGGCCGTGCACTGCCATATATTGCATGACCGGACCGCACCGAGACTGTGCGGCCCGGTACCATTTGATCCCCAGACCGAGGGTTGGGGAACACTGCTCTACACTGGCCGTCCATCCTCTGGTCCCACGAACTAAAGGTAAGTGCTTATCCATTTATTTTTCTACCATCTACGGTCTGCTAAGTTAGTTAGTGGTCCATCGGCTTTACGCCCTTTGTCGCTTTACACCCACAGGTTCTCCTCCTGTTCCCCAGGGCGGCATGCTTTTCAGTTAGCCCCCCGTTCTTAGGGTCCCCATCCGAGAGCGCTGTTTATGTCTTTTTGTTTTTTCCAAAATTAGTAGTGAACACCAAAAATGATGGATGTTATTGAAAAAAGTGAAACTAACCACAATATGCTACTGACCACAATGTATCAATCAGAAAGATTATGAAGTAAGAGTACTGCCACAATAGACATGAGTTCGATATATGACATGACACATGGCCAAATCTATAGATGGAAAGCTGCAATCGTTAAGTATACAAAGTAATGCGAATGAATTGTCAGGATGGGGCAACTTAGCTAAAAAAAAAAAAAACAACATCTTTGGTGGGCTTCAAGTTGTCAACATAATAAAATGCTCCTGAAAGAAAATTGTCCTTCAATTTCATCCTGAAACTCCCTCCAGAAGAAGAAAAAAAGGATTACGAATGGCTCAGTCCCAATTCTGAGGCACATCACAAACTCATTTCTGTTGTCCGAGGTCCACGTCTGCTCAAAAGATCTAGAACATCTTTCTGGAGGTCTATCGTATAATATGGCCCTAAAATATAGACCAAAAAGAATTCTTGGATGGCGCGATAGGCAGAACTCAGTTGGCCGCCTTGGATCCTAATATGAATGTTGATCGGTTGCAGCTGTTGCTGCAAATCAAAGATCGAATTCTGAGCCAGGAGGGAACACGCCATTTTTGTTATGGCTTTAGGAAGGCCAAAAAAGATTGAGTGGTTACAAAAAGTGTACAATCCTACAGATCGAACATTCATGTTGAATATTATGTAGGGGGTCTACCCCCTAAAACCCCCTCCAATAGAGCAGTGTTATTCGGTTTTTGATGCAACTATTGTTTTCCGCCAGTAGGGTGCGCTCACGAGTCACCTATGTGCTTCATCCACCAAGCTTTGCTGTGACAGAGTACTGTGCTGGAGAGGGATCATTCTGACAGAGGTTCTGTACTAGCCATTCAATGCAGTAAGCATTATAGTAGGAGGGGTTGGCTATACGAAAATCCATGAGCATGTTAAATTCACTCTTGTTCCTGGGCACTGTTGGGATGTTGCTGCTCCAGGCCGGCTGCTGCTCAGGCCTAAAGGGCTAGGCCCCCAAGGACTGCCCTCATGGAATAACCATGTGCTAGAAGGACTTTGCTGAATTCTTTACATTGACCTTACCCATGTTAACTAAGGCCATGGGGACACTGGAGCAACCACAGGAACCTCCAGTGATCCAGGCAACAGTCACTACCTAACACCGAGTATACACAGGAACCTCTGTGGGGAATGGAGACACTTCTGGCCTAGAGAGAGGGAGAAGATGGACCTTCCACTAGGGACTGTACTGTATGCCTTGTAAGAAGTTCTATTATCAACAACCAGTATTTTTAGGTATTCCAGCATATCTACCTCTTCAGTTCAACATTCTACAATACTTAAAATACATCCATGGATTCAGGATCTGCTTACTGCTGCAAGATGGATTTATGTGAGTAATCACACCTGGGGACAAGGTTACATCATCTGGGGGACCCACTTGTAACCACAAGGCAGGAGGCACTGCCATTACAGCTATGTTACAGTCCCATACTCCCACTAAGCGGAGGCTCAAGATGCCCTTTCTACCTACAGATGGGCGAGGGTCATATCCCCCCCCCCCCTTATTATTTACGACTTTAGTAGTGGGTGAGCCGGTTTTTCGTTTCTTATTTGGTTCTTTCATTTATTTTAATAAAGTTGATCTTTCTGTTATATCTCCCGTTTAGCCCCCTGTGATCTCCAACAGGAAAAGGACAGGGCATGATCCAAGGAGGCAATCCGGTACTGGTTCAGAGTTGAACAATTAGAAGTGGGAGAGAGGAGCCACCCACGAGAGTGAAGTGGGGCTCCGACCGAGAAGGACCAATTTCTATAAATGAGACAGTTTACAGAGGAGAATTGATTTTACTGGAGATGTGATCCTATGTAAAACGCATATTATGTGAGGCCACCAATCTGGCCGGAATGTACCCCTGCTGTGAGATATTTCTTTCTGTTTATGTGTGTTTGTATTTTGTTTTACTATGTATAAAAAACAATAAAAAATTTTGATTGGAAAAAAATTAAAGGAAATAGTGGGTCCATAGCCACAAATAGTTGCCCGGAGGGCTCGTAACCTACGAGACCATTTGGTTTCCTCAGAATACAAATTCAGTACTAGTGACGCGTGGCTAAAAGACGAAAGACCAAAAATGGTCGACATGTACCCTTGTGGGAGGTGCCAAATTTTTCCGTTTGTAGAAAAGAGCAAAGTATTCTACGCCAGTGACAGAGAAAAAAAACTACAATATTAAAAATGTATCAACTGCACTACAAGCAGGGTAGTATACCAAATGGAATGCCCCTGTGGCAAGTACTATATTGGCAAAATGAAACGCCAATTATGGATCAGATTAGGTGAACACCTGAGAGACATAAAAAAACTTCCATAAAAAGGACAGCAAATGTGGATAGCCCTATCGCCCAGCACTTTGACAGATCCTACAAGGGCAACCCAGAAGGCCTAAAAGTAAAAGGAATCTATGTCCTGAACCTCTCAGCTAGAAGGGGGGACTTTGATAGGATTCTAAAGCAAAAATGTGGATGTATAGGACTAGACACATTAGCCCCCCAAGGACTTAACACTGAATTTAATTTACAAGTTTTTCTATAAACTTTTATATAATCATTGGAAGCAAAAAGTAACCCTTCCCCTCAGTTCTCTCTACCGACCGTTCCCACTTCTACCTACCCATATTCCATCAGGATATCAGGCGTATCTCTCACATGAATACAAAGCTTTGATCCATAATAAACACCGGGTCACTCTGCCAAACACTAAACTGTCACTGACAGAGCAATCTTACAAGTTTCCATGCCCAGCTGTAACAAATAATTATTGATGTGAGCTGATGTTTATATCATTACGTTTATTTATCTTTAGATTTGGTATAACAAGAGAAAAATAGAGCTTCATATGCAAACCATCCATACTTCAAAATATCCGGTCCTGGACCGGTGGGGGTTAATGAAATAATTAACAGGACTTCCTATAACATGATTACGCCATTACCCCATGACTACGTCCTGACGAAGCCCCAGTAGGAGGGGCGAAACGCGTCCACGTTTTTGTCTGTGTGGAAGACCCTGAATCACCGAGGATCACGCTGATATGTTTTCACCCCGGCATGTCCTCATAAACCGACTACAGACCATGATTTGATAAACTCCTCTTGCATCTGATACTACAACTAAGGGGAAAACCGGTTAGTACCTACTGCGCAGCCCTCGGACCAAAACTATTACATTGGAAAAGAAATCCCTACGGGAGATAAAATCAAACGGGGATCACATGCAGCGTCCATGAGCCGGCTCCTCCAATAATCGAATCGGGAAGACCGTGAGTTATACACAGTTTCAACTCTTGTTTTCTAACTGAGTAAATGTCCAATGGACTCTTTTGATCAAGATATATGAAACCGTGATGATTATCTCCATGTACGAGGGGTCTTCAAAATAATCTATGGGACTGTATCTCGGCTTTATTTCCAAGACAAGAAATCAGAAGTGACCCATCAGGTCTGCCTCTAGGTTACAACCATAATACAGGATATCAACCACTAGCCGAGATATTGTTATCGAACAGAAAACCGAAATATGGCTGTTCCTTGTTGAATGGGTTTACCTCAATGAGAGAGACGACTCTCTAACCCCACCTACCGGTTCTCTTCATAGATAACTTATAGCCATAGATAGAATTTTGTCTGGATCAGTTGTATCATACTAATGAGAATTAAGTCTCCACCAGCTAGAGGAGCAATTGTGTGTCATGGCAACACAATAATCGATCCTAGAGGATGAAGAAAGGGTTATTCATCAAGTGTGTGTGGGGTTGTATATATGAGACAACATTGTCGATTTTAAGTGTGTATTGTTTATTCGTGGAGTTGGTGCAACCCTTTTAAATGTTTATAAATAAAGTTACCAATTTACTTTTTCAAATTACGGTCTGAATTAACTCTTTTCGGTCAGCGCACAGAGCGGTGATTGCGACCAATCTTTTTCTTTTTTTCATGTTTTGCCTAGTTACAGACCCAATATATATTTAATGTAAAATACGTCCCGATCTTTGATGAGGAAATCTGTCGCGTTGAGGCTGAGAGTTGGGGCTGCTGCGGCGATGGCTGCTTCTCTTTTTTCTTTCACTTGCTCCCCATTATGGTGTTCTTTCAAAAGCTGGTACGTCTGGTGCCTGTTCCATAAAATGGATGCCGGCGTATCTAAAACGAGCTGCTATAGCTGCTGTAGCGATGTCAGACTGTGAGGGAAACCAGAGAGGAGAACCAGAGGGGAGAGCCAGGAACGAAACTTCGGCCCAGAACGAGCTTCGCTGCTACCGCTATATCTGTTCCATAGATGGATGCCGGCGTGTTAGCGGTGAATCCCAAAAAAATTTAAAAAAACGAACAGCTGTAGCGATGGGGGACAGCAAGGATAGCCAGAGAGGGGGCCAGGGACAAAGCTTCGGCCCAGAACGTACATTCGGTCAGGTATGGGCTGTAGAGAGAAAGTTATCTCCGCCGGGCTTCAGTTGCATACTGTCGATGGGTGAGACTCGTTGGCGGGAGGAAGGCGCGGGCGTCCTACGTCATCCTAGCGCGCCACACTCCGCCTTCCATGATCTCATTTATCACAGGGTGGGGATAATAGGATGCAGGCACCTGGGTCACCTGTTAATGAGAAGGATCAGGGTGGCCCAGAGAGGTATGCAAAAGACATAACATCGCAAAACCACTCAATACGCTCTCAAATGTATACTGATGTTTCCCCAAAAGGGAAAACCTACGGCCACATGGAGGGGATGGAGCAACAAGATCTGGGATATTATCTGAGATCTCTCCCCACTAAGGAAGATATGGAAGGATATATATCTAGACTTGAACAACTTATAAAGAGGAATTGCAAGGGTTAAAAACGGATATCGCAAGCATAGGAATTAGAGTAAGAGAGCTGGAGAAAAACCTGGAAATAGGCTCCTCCAGAATGGACATACAGCAGAAAACAATTAACAAACAGTCTACTTTGATCCAAGATATGCTATATAAAATGGATGATATGGACAACAGGAATAGACGGAATAATATACGGATACGGGGTATACCAGAGTCAGTAGATACACCTTCTCTTTTCCAAACCATAAAGTCCATATTAAATGGAATAATGGATAAAACCTCTGAAGCAGATCTATCTCTGGAGGCAGTATATAGAGTACCGGGATTTGTTAAAAATGATATAATAAGGCCCCGAGACGTGATCTGCCGTCTACAAAATTTCCTAGAAAGAGATGCAATATTTTCAGCAATAAGAGCGAAGAAAATAATAACGCACGATGGATATATAGTTACCTTCTTCCCGGATCTTTCAAAACAGACATTGATGCTCAGAAGGGCTCTGAAACCCCTGCTTGAGGTTCTACAAAAAAGGAGGAATAAGATACAGATGGGGATTCCATCTTCCAGTTAATAGCTTATAGAGACGGGAAAACAGTGAAATTCAGGACATTAGAAGATCTTCCAGTCTTTTTTGAGACACTGGAAATGCCCAGGATATTTCTACCAGACTGGCCAAATGATCTAAGTATACTCAGTGAACATCAAAACCAGGGATGGACTGTAGTTAATCGTTAATTATTACATAATATGACCGGGCTATGAAGAAAAAAAAATTGTGGTGATATTGGTGGGGCGGGAGGGAGAGTTGACATTGGACGGACGCGTTCTTGGCACCTACAACCCCTACAGAGCCCATTGTCTTTTCTTTTCTTTGGGCTGGTTCTTGCTTGGTATATACAGGATGGGTAAAAAAAAAAAGAAGAAGAAGAGGCACCCCCTGTATACAAGAACATAATAATTGTATAGATAGTATAAGAATATATGAAGGAAGGATTGTATTAATGTATGAATCAGTGATTGTATGTGTACAGGTCATATGCTCAAAAATCTTAGAGAATCACTTAAGATTGGTTATGGGTAGTTTATGGGTAGTTTATGGGTAGTTTGTCAGTAGGTACCTATAATGTCAGAGGTTTTAATCTACCAGAAAAACTTCACAGGTTTTATATCATTTTCACACAAAAAAGGTAGATATCTTGTGCATACAAGAAACGCATTTTAAGAAGGGGGCACACTCAGAGATAAATAATAAACACTACACTAAATGGTATCACAGCACAAATCCAGAAAGTAAAGCCAAGGGGGTATCTATAGGAATAGATAAAAATGCATTGGTGGAAGAAATTGACACAGTAATAGACAACGGCGGGAGATATATTTTTTTGATATTTTTGTACTGCAATGAATTGTATTCACTGGTAAATATTTATGCACCAAATAAAGGTCAACATAATTTTTGTATAAAGATATTGAATAAGTTTGAACAATATGGAGTAGGCACTAAAATAGTAATGGGAGATATGAACAACGTTTAACACAGAACTAGATACTACTAGCAAACTACCCCTACCAGTAAAAGGGACTAAATAAACGTAGAAATAAAATGGATAAATTGGGGCTGGTGGACAGTTGGCGTATATTAAACCCCACTAAGAGAGACTTTACTTATTTTTCTACAGTACACTCATCATATAGTAGGATAGATCATATCTGGATAGATCAGAAAATCTTAGATAAGGATCCAGAAACTGAAATAGGCTCAATAATTTGGTCAGATCATGCATCAGTAATATTGACTTTCAAGACAGAAAGTAGATACAGAGGGAAAGGAACATGGAGATTGAACGATAATCTTTTAGAGAATGAAGAATGCTATGAAGAAGTAACTTCCTCAATAAAGCACTTTATAAATGATCATAAAAAAGATTCTACGTCAATCCCCATACAATGGGAGGCATTAAAATGTGTTATTAGAGGCATTCTAATCAAACATGGATCTAGATTAAAAAAAGAGAAGGCAAGTAAGCTGAAGGACCTTTTTAGTAAATTGAGCGAGTTGGAGTCCATGAATAAAGCGAATGTTAACAACATAAAACACTCTTCTCAATTATATGAGGTGAGAAGGGACATACGCCAAGTTCTGGACCAACAAACACAAATTGCTAGGGATAAAAGTAAAAAATATTTCTATGAAGAAGGGGATAAATGTGGAAAGTTGCTTGCTGGGAAAATTCACCCTAGAACCCCTAAAACTAACATAATACGAATTAAGGATGCAAATGGGAATATTTAACACTCCCCGGCCTTGATAACAGAAACATTTAGGAAATACTACGCATCTCTTTACTCAAATACGAGGCAGATATGCAGATATGTCTCCAGAAAGAGTTAAGTAAAATTCGGAGTTACATAAAAGATGCGAATGTGCCGGCATTGAGTAGGGATGATGGGGAAAAACTAAACCTAGCAATCACAGAAAATGAAATGAAAGAGGCATTTTCCTCCCTTCAGGTCAGTAAGGCCCCCGGGCCAGATGGCTTTTCAGCAAGATACTATAAACAATTTGAGGAAACACTAAGACCCTTCTTCACTGATGTATGTAATACAGTCTCTGAAATATGTCCCTTCCCCATGCAGACATTAGAGGCCCATATATATGTACTGCCCAAACCGGGGAAAGATCTTACTGAATGTGGACATTATCGCCCCATCTCTCTGATAAATATAGACCTTAAAATATATGCAGGAATTTTGGCTTCAAGATTAAAAAAACTCTTGCCTAAAATTATTCATAAGGATCAAACTGGATTTGTCCAGGGGAGGGAGGCCAGAGATAGTACAACCAGGGTTATTAACCTAATAGGATTAGCACAGAAAGAGAAACAAGCAATGTGCATACTATCAGTTGATGCTGAGAAAGCATTTGATAGAGTTAATTGGTCCTTCCTTAGGGAATCACTCATCCAAGCAGGATTAGGAGAGCAATTTATATCAAAAGGTAATGGCCCTATATGCACAACCAACTGCAAAAGTAAGGGTTAATGGGGAAATATCAAAATCTTTACATATATTCAACGGCAACCGTCAGGGATGCCCACTATCACCTCTGCTATATGTAATAGTGATGGAACAACTAGCAAATACTATCAGACAAAATCCCTCGATTAAAAAAAAAGGTATATCCGCCAATGCACAACAACATAAAAACTTGCACTATATGCAGATGACCTCCTCATATTTATAACTTCTCCACAAGTGACGATACCAAATATTCTTATGGAATTGACGAAATATGGTGATTTGAGCAATTTCCATATTAATATTTCTAAGTCTGAATTCCTAAATATATCTTTATCAGAGGAAGGACAATCCTGTATAAAGGAAAGCTACTCATTTAAATGGAAAGCCAAGTATATGGTATATTTGGGTATCAATATCCCTAAAGATCTGAATACACTATATGCCATTAATTTTAGAGAGTGGATAGATAAGATCTATTCCCAGTCCCAAACATGGAGTAATATGAAAATATCATGGATCGGGAGGGTTGATGTACTTAAAATGGATATTCTACCCAAAATACTATATAGGTATTCTACCCAAAATACTATATAGGTTTCAAACAGTACCCATTCAGCTCCCGAGATCTTTTTTTCAAAAACTTAAAACGGCAACAATAAAATGTATATGGGCTAACAAAACACCACGGATTAGCTTTAAGGTATTAACTAGATCAAAACAAAAATGAGGCCTAGGAATACCGGACTTCACCTTATACCATAAAGCAGCATTACTGATAAGAATGTTTGACTGGATTTATAATAATGAGGTTAAGGTGGAAGTAAATTCAGAGTCAGATCTATCTAGTATATACCTGAAGAATATCCCATGGTTGACAGTTGGTGCCAGACCTCATATGTCTACTCTACCATATTTAGCTAAACCGGTATTAAGAACATAGGACAGATTGATGTATAAATATAATTTATCCTCTATTCCAGGTCCCATGACTCCCATAGCGGGGAACAGGCGATTTCCACCGGGTATGCAGGGACGCTCTTTGTTAAACATAGAGAATTTCCCCCAGGTACAGATATGGCAGGTTCTTGAGCCAGGTAAAGAAGCCCTAAAACCGGAGTTCAAACCGGAGAGACAAGTCAACGGAAAGTTATGGATCGAAGCGACTCAATTAACTGACTTTATTAGACATCTGAGGACATACAGACCCCTTGGTAGACCATTTACTAAGTTTGAGAAGTTATGCATGCGAGAAATAAAAAGTGAACATGCTTTATCACTGGTTTATGGTCTGTTAAGAGAAGAAGAAGCCAGGCACCATACAAACTATATGAAGAAATGGGAACAGGAGTTAAGGAGGGAGATCTCAGAAGAAGAATGGGGAAGAATTTTTACTATGACACATAGCTCTATCAAATCTACATTCTATCAGGGAAAAAAACTATAAAATTCTCTCGAGATGGTATAGATGCCCAGAAGGAATTAAATACATAAACCCGGGTGAGTCAGATAGATGTTGGAGATGTAGTATAGAGGAGGGAACGTTCCTGCATATTTGGTGGAGCTGCCCCAAAGTTTATAACTTTTGGGAGTCAATATTCGAAGTCTATAATTCTATAGGTAAACTAAATTTGGAAAACAACCCCACAATTGCATTATTATCCTTGATTCCTGGCCCTCTAAAAAAGATAGAGATAGATATTCTGAGATTCGCGTTGGCCGCAGCAAGAGTCAACATATCACGGGACTGGAAATCAAGGATTCCTCCCTCATTGGAGAAGTGGGAAACCACGATGGAAGAAATAAGATACATGGAGGAATTAATTGCAAAAGACAATGGTAATATTGACAAACATAAGTATATTTGGGAGGGATGGGAGTCTTATATAAAGTCTGAAATATTCAGGAGTCTGATAATAAAAAGACAGAGAGGATAGGAAGAGATACAGAGATGACATTTTTATGATGCCTGGGGAAACATAACAACCAAATAAGTGATCGGTTAGATTATTAAATGGTACTTGATCTTATTGTTTAAACAAATTACAAATGCATTTGACCTATATGTATGGGAGTAAAGGGAGGAGGGGGGATGGAGAGGGGAGGTCCGAAGAAGAATAACATTTATTTAGAAGTAAAAAGGGTATAGGAGACACTCACACAGGACCTAGAAATTAGAACCCTAGGTGTATTAAAGGGAAACACAACACATAGATGAACACAAGCAGTTAAAATATATAGTTGAATGAGTACACAATACACAATAAATAAACAGAATTATAGGTTCATATGAAGGAGGAGGACTCACACTATATTACCTAGAGGTCGAAATATATACTCTAAGGGGAACACATAGAAATAGGAACACACTCACTATGTGTGATGGAGTAAGAATTTATGAAGAACATAGTATTTAAATACTCCCCCTGTGGGGACTAATTTGATTAATATTTGGACTTCTCTTCCCCCACCAGGCCCCTCCCCCCTCGTCCCTTCTTGAATGTTTTTGTATATGTTTATATGTATGCATGTGTGTATATGTATATAGAAGAGTTGTGTAACTCTATATGTAATTTGAAATCTTGAAATAAAAATATATTAATTCCAATATATATTTAATGACAATCATTCCTCACAGAGGATACTGGTTGTCTGATTTTGTCTCCGGGAAGTCCCCTTGCTTTTTATACATTGATAAAGAGCTATACTGAATGGGACTGAGCTAAACCTTATATTGCTATTTGATTTGCATACCCTGCATTTACCTCTCTTACTATGAATGGAAGCAGACTAAACCATACTGTACCATTGTCTCACTTTAACTGATTCCTCGGGTTGCACAGCATCTTCAGTACGTATAGCATAATTAACTATATTTTAGTGAAATTATGTGATCGATTCCTACCTCCATTGAACAACAATTGGCGAGTGATAATCAGGAATCATATACGGAGTCCCGTCATCAACCTCCTACTCCGCAGTTGAGTATCCAACTCGCACCAATAGGAATATTACAGGTATGGACTAAAAGTTTCCCAATACCACAGTTTAGTTTTGACGCTGAGATCCAACTGCAAGGAGCTCAACTTGCTTATCGGACCAATGGTACTTTTCTCAGCCCCAATACCAAGCTGAAGTCTGATATTTTGGATGCTTTAGCTTCAGAAATAATAAAGTACAAGGCATACCCTTCCAGTGCAGATCTTGATGATGTAGCTGCTGCTTTGGTACAGAAGTTCCCATGCCTCATAGAAAAAAAGGCTCTGGGAGCGGCTACTATGGCTGGAAAATAAGTTTAAAATACAAGATGGCAAACTTCAGAACAAAATTGAGGAACATATGTTCTGAGCTTAACATCAACTTATATAAGCGAAAAGGATCAGTGGGAAGTCCTAACCAAGTGAAGAAACCTAAAACAAGCTGGAGGCAAACTATTGTCCAGATTACCCACTGGGAGAAACAAAAGACACCCTTGAACAGCTAAGACGTCAGAACACAAGAATTCATTTCTATGACCCCTGTTCACACCTGAGAGTTTAGCAGCAAGCTATAAAAAGGTGGAAAAAGGAGCCTGAGCTTCTTTCAGGCAGATCCAGCAACGTTTGTGCTCTATAGATTTCAATGGAAAACGCTCCGAAAACATGTGTTTGTTCCCTTCGTGCATTTACATTGTGGAAGACCACCTGCAAATCACACTGGGAAACAAAATGGCTGATTCATGTGTAGCGCCTGTGACGGACCCCCGTACTCAGCATGAGTATGTCCGCCGCTGTCTTCTTCCTTGCTGAGGAGATATTGGAACCCGCTGATCTGTAGCTCCCAGTTTCCCCCAGTCACTAGCCAAGGCTCGAGTGTAGGGAAAACAAACTCTGATTTATTGAGCAACTGCACAAACTTATATACAGCAAGTGATGAAATCAGAATATAATCCCACCACATCCCCCCTGCCCCTCCCAGACCATCGGTCTGCTCAACACCACAGGTGTCCACCTGCTAACGAACTCCAGACGGCCATAGCAGGAGCCTGGCCTGAATGTCATTGTTCTGAGCTCCCTCAGAGTACAATGGGAGATAACGAGGGATGGGGCTGATAGCATAACGCACTCAAACATAACTCAATACCAATACACATTTAACTTAACCAATACACATAAACTGATCACCATGTCGTCACAGCGCCCATCACCTTATGTGATGTGACTACAATGGGGTCAATTCACAAAGCTTTTTTTCCAGATACCGCTCGTTATTTTAACGATTTTGCACGATATTGAAGCTAGTTCAATTCACCCAACGATTTAACGCTTTGAAAAATCATCAAATAACGTCTCACTACACGGAACCGATATTTTAAGGTGTGGATCGTTATTAAACGTTTCGATCGTTGTTTTAACAAGTCAAATCGTTAAATATGTACAGAAGTGCAATTCACAAAGATTTTTTTGCCAGATATCGATCGTTAAGCAATCGTTACATAAGCACCACCCTCAGGGTGTCGTTATGACATTTCCCTGGCGGTATTTCTTTGTTAGAGGAAGCTTTTGGCGACAAAAATTCAGTTCTTCAGTTTTGTAGTGAAAGTGTTTGGTAGTTTGGGGCAAGATGGAACCATTTGGGTGTGCTCTATTTGAACTTAAAACTATCCAGAGCCGAAGAAGAACACATCAGTATGTTGTTCTGATTTATAAACGTGTATTCCGTTCTCGCACTATTTTGGATTACTTTTCTGAAACCCAGGTGATAGCTAAATTCCGTTTAACATCTCCCATGATTCATTTCTCTGTAAGAAGCACTGTTCTCCTCCCCTTCTGCTCCCAGAATGC
>NW_017307327.1:124499-132496 GCF_000935625.1 Nanorana parkeri
TTTCGATCGTTGTTTTAACAAGTCAAATCGTTAAATATGTACAGAAGTGCAATTCACAAAGATTTTTTTGCCAGATATCGATCGTTAAGCAATCGTTACATAAGCACCACCCTCAGGGTGTCGTTATGACATTTCCCTGGCGGTATTTCTTTGTTAGAGGAAGCTTTTGGCGACAAAAATTCAGTTCTTCAGTTTTGTAGTGAAAGTGTTTGGTAGTTTGGGGCAAGATGGAACCATTTGGGTGTGCTCTATTTGAACTTAAAACTATCCAGAGCCGAAGAAGAACACATCAGTATGTTGTTCTGATTTATAAACGTGTATTCCGTTCTCGCACTATTTTGGATTACTTTTCTGAAACCCAGGTGATAGCTAAATTCCGTTTAACATCTCCCATGATTCATTTCTCTGTAAGAAGCACTGTTCTCCTCCCCTTCTGCTCCCAGAATGCATCTCTCAAGCGTTATTTTACGATCATAGACGTTATTATAACGAGGGATGGGGCTGATAGCATAACGCACTCAAACATAACTCAATACCAATACACATTTAACTTAACCAATACACATAAACTGATCACCATGTCGTCACAGCGCCCATCACCTTATGTGATGTGACTATAGAAAACCATAACGACCATGTTGAATAACGATTATAGCTTTCGTGAATACCATGTTTGCTAACGTTAAATAAGGGGCGGTAATTTAACAACTGAAGGAAACCAATAACGTTTCTCTTTGTGAATTGACCCCTATGTATTTAGTGACATGTCAGGGCTGTAGTCAGCCTGGCTGGATTTGTAGCAGCGAGTGTACATGGTTAATCCCAGGTGTCTAACCTTGTCTGTACCCCCCATGGGTGGAATGAGACTGTCACATTGTGGGACAGCCAATGGGTGACACTGTAGTGTGTGTAGTGCAGCAGCCAATTACTGGGCTTCTTTCAGCCAGTGATGCCTGCTGACAGAGTGTACATATATGGGTGGGAGCTACCATGTGCTCGCTCTTGCCTGGACCAGCCATGGATTAAGGTTGGGTCCTGTTCAGCCTGCCCCCCACCCAGGCTAGGCCGAGGCCTGGGGTGGGGCATTGGCTGAGAGGGGGTAAGACGTTTCCTTGGAGGCCTCCAACATGGAGGAGGCCTGAGAGATGGAAAGAACCAGGACCAGTGCAGGCTCTTGAAGTGCCCTGGATCTATGTGGACTTCAGAGCGGGGTCAGTGTGTGTTTCTTTCTTGGATTGTAGATATGCACCCCCTTGATTCAAGATCCGGTGAGTCTGGGGCTATGGATGGGTACCCTTAAACATCTAGAAAGCCCTATACCCTCTCTCTCTCTCTAATCAGAAGTTCAATAAAATGTTCAACTAGCATCATACAACTGAAGTGGACGGTTAGTGCTAATGGGTGCAGCTGGAAATCAACCCCTAGACTGACTAGACATGGACCTGGTACAACCAGCGGCTCCTTCGGGGGGGAGCGCTACACACGTCTGACAAATTTTGATTCAGAGGCATTTATAAGGCTGATACAGGCACAACCATCCCTGTATGGCCTGCGCAACCCCCTTTACAAAAATAGAGGAAGGAGGCGGGGCTTGGATGCAAATCGCTTGCCAGGTTTGGCCAGAATGGGAATCTTTCCCTCCATCTCTGAAGGACAGCAAAGGTAAAACATGTGACATGTGACGCATCTAAAGCGTGCTCTGGATGAGTACATCTCTACAGTCTCGTCTCTCTTGATGATAACCACAAACAGGAACAAGAATGTCATTGACGGGACTTCTTTTCATTGGACAACACCCAATACACCCATATGCAGACACGTCCAAAGCGCGCTCGGAAACGCTGACGCCTAGGTGAACGGGGACTTATGCCCTGAGTGTCGTGCTATATACAATTCAAGTTACCCTTCCCCACCCGCCACTCTGGTCATTCTATGCAGGCACATGTACCTCCTTGGGACCACACACACTCATTGCATATTTGGATTTGTCCCTCTTTGTATTATATGGGACCAAGAAATTCGCGGCATTATACTTATGTCGAACTTTTTTTTGTTTTTTTTATGTATTGTCTTAAAGGAGAATGGTGGTGGTGGTGATTTCCACTAAGCCGACCTGTGACAATGAGACTGTCACAGGTCGGCTCAGTAGATCGGGAGGTGAGCGAACACATACCGGCGTTCGCTCACCTCTCGATCCTGTCACGGCTCTCTGCCGTGACAGGGGGAGGGGCTGGATTCCCCGCTCCGATCCTCCAGCGCTGGCTGGCGAAACGGACGGGGGAGGGGACGGGTACAGCCGGCACTGCCTCTAGATAGGCAGAGCCAGCTGTCACTCACGCAGCTGGGCGGATCCCGTCGGCTACGTCGGGATCCGCTCCAGGTGCGGCGTCTCATGTATACCGCGAGCTGTAGCTCCCTATATACTGAGCTTAGGGTGACGGGAGGACGCTAGTTTGTGTCAGAAGGCCAAATGCAATCACTGTGGCAGGGAGGTCATAAAAAAAATGAAATAAAACGATGTTAGCTACTCAAAACATCGCTTGCAGAGAGCACTGAATATCCTACGTTTATGATTTGAGCACTACAGCAAACTTCGTTCAGTTTCTTACAATAGCGAAGATTTCGACCGGGCCGAATATACGTCAGTAAATGGGGCTTATCGCTGCGCCGGAAACCACAGTTTAGCCGGACCAAATTACAGCGCAAGTTCGTCCGGGACGACTTAGCGGCCGTTCTTTGAGCAGAGAGAGTGAGCCGCATAGCAGACAACAGAAACAGCAGCATTCCATAGTCTTAAACACTCATAAGCAAAAAAAATGTCAGAAAGTGAAGCAAGTAGACTTGTGCGCCGTCAAAAAATTTAGTTTAGTAAAATCCGTTATTTCGTAATTCGAGTCCGGAACTCGATTCGGATTCGTACGAAATGCGCAAAGTTTCGTTAGTTTCGGTCACGTTTTCGTAACGTTACGAACATTCGTTATGATAAAGTAAAAAAAAAAACCATCACAAACAAAAATGTTAAAAATGCGAGTACCCCTCGATCACATCCATATGGACTGATCCCCTATATTAACATATGTATATAGATTATGTATCCGAATATGATACTATCCCCCATTTATCTATGATATATGTTTGAAGTAGATGTAACCCCATCACAAACAAATGTATATAAAATAAGGGAATCTTTTTATCTATTTTATCAATTTTTAGGAGTCCCCTGAGGAAGCCTTTGGCGAAACGCGTCGGGACAAACCAAGATAAGCCACCATTTTGGTCAAACACATTAATGCCTGAAATATATGATCATGAAGATACTGATGCAATCATTCTGATTGTGTTGCGATATACATAAAAATAATGATTGGCTATATGCACACCAATATATACGCGATAACTATTGACACATGAACGGTATTGAATTTTAATGTGTAATTTATACAAAAATAGTCTGTACAAATAAATTTGATATTCATTTTTAGATAACCATCTAGTCCTGGTCTTTCACATCTCTCCACAAACCCTATATATTTATCATGTTGTTTCATTAATTGGTCTTTAGGGGGAGAGATAAAAGATAGGCCACTCATAGGAAGGCGGCCCACTACTGTTTAACTGAAAAAAGTTAAAAGCAAAAATACCTTTGATAATATTGAAGGTTTTTTTTTTCCGAAATACGAAATTCCGATGACTAAATTTAGGATCCGAATCCGAATTTCGTTGAAACGGAAATTAATCTAATATTAGTACCTCTGTCTCAGTGTCTGAGGTTTAACAGCATGACAAGATTTGCTTTAAAATCTGAAATACGAAATTCCGTTAACGAATTCGGTATCCGAATTCCGTTACAACGGAAACATGTGACTGGTGGTTGACCAATCAGAGGTTTTCTTCTGCTGTTGAGGGAGGATTGCATTACAAACATGAAGTACGAAATTCCCTTAACGAATTTCGTATCCGATGCCAAATTTCGTTCGTACGGAAACATGTGACTGTTGGTTGACCAATCAGAGGTTCTCTGCTGCTTTTAAGGGTTGCATACGTCACAGGCACGATCATGTGACGGAAACATGTGACTGTTGGTTGACTAATCAGAGGTTTTCACGATCATGTGACGGGAAACATGTGACTGTTGGGTTGACCAGAGGTTTTCTTCTGCTGTATTAGAGGCCCGACCATGTGAGTTCCCTTTGTGGGTTAGTTATTGTAGTGGAGCAGATCACACGATTTTTTGTCTGTGCATCTGAGCTAATATCTTTGCAATCCTTAGAGTTCATTTCAGTTGATATCGCTTGTAATGAGTTAGTACCTCATCTGTAGGTGTTTATTTTCTGGTTTTATTAGTTTTTTAGGTGATAGTGAGAGATAATAGATTCATTCAATTTTTCTATTATTTTTCTTATTTCTTGTTACATTTATTTTAGAATTAGTTACTTCCTGCTATTCTAATAATTTTTTTGGACTTTTGCTGATTAGTTTGCTGCAATCTAAATCATTATTTTTGGTCTAGATTGTTCGAATTGTTTAATAAAAAAAAACGAGCAGCAAACGAGTCCAAAAAAGCATGAAGAGTGGTGCTGGGAGAGGGAGAGCAATGAGCTCTGTACATGAGCAGCAGGTGGGACGTTCTGTCTCTGAGCTCAGCTCACCTCCCATGAAGCTGAGAAGAATGGGAGTTAGAAGTGCTGGTGGTAAAGAGCCCGGCAAACAGCAGCAGGCATTCGCATGTCGCAAGCTTTTCCAGGATCATTTACCTCCTAGAACCAGCAGCAGCGTTCAAGGCAAAAGTGGCGCTACCACCTCTGCCACTGCTGCTGGTAGCATGGTGCCCATTGGTACCTTTTATGGAAGAGGGCCGGCCAAAGGGGTTCCCAGTGTACATTCATTTGTGCAGCCAAAGCTGGAGATCCTGGCCATGCAGCAGGAAGCATGTCAGGAGGCTGATGATGATGATGTCACCACTTCCAGTGCCATCACCATCAGCACTAGTACAGGGAGCTTGGCAGTGATCAGCAAGGAGTCAGAGTTTACTGCTTCTAAAGATCACTGTTCCATTGGCCATGTGGAAGAGGTGGAAACTGACATTGTTGTAGAGGATTCAGATTTCCTGCCCTCTACCCATTTTGGCACCACCGACAGCCCAGGCAGTGTCTCCCCGCAGTCCCTAATTCTTTTCTCTCCTGAAAAGTCCTCTGCCCTACTGCTTTCTAAGCCTCCAACACCAGAACGGGCCAATACAATCATTAGGCCTCAATCGACCACATCACCCAAAATCTCTGTGATGTTCAGGCCTCTTCCTCCTGCCGAACATCAGGAAGAGAGTGTGACCACTGCAGTGGAAGGGATTCCATCAGGCAGCAGTGGCTTCCGTTCCGGCATTTGGCAGCATTTAAAAAAAAAAAATGGGTGTTGGTCAGAAGGCCAAATGCAACCACTGTGGCAGGGAAGTCAGCCAGGGCCGAAACATAGGGCATCTCAGCAATAGTGGCATGAACCAGCACATGCAGTGCTGTTAGGAGAGGAAAGTGTTGTAGCTCCTCCTCCAAGCGCCAAAAGGGGAACCACCCTGAGTGCCGTGCCAGCACCACCAGCCAATATAAGGCACAAAAGGATGCTGTTACCATCCCGCATCCAATACCAGCCAAGCCACCCTTGAAGATTTTGGTGGCTTTCAGAGTAAGGGTATGTCCCGGGCGCAGGGGCGTAAAATAACCCGCCTAATCGGCCAGCTCATTGCCGTTGGGAGGAGCACCTTTCAACATGGTGGAAGGTGAGCCCTTCAAGCAATTGATGCTGGCTGTTGCACCACAGTACCGTGTGCCATCACGTAAGACCTTTAGCCAAACTGTGGTGCCAGCCTTATACAAGTCTTGTGTTGGGCTGCGCAAGGAGGATATTGGAAGGGCAGGTGGACAGGCAGTGCATCTGACCACTGACCTGTGGAGTGCTGGTAGTGCCCAGCACGCCTTCCTGTCCCTGACGGCACATTGGTGGCAGGCCAAGGTGTCCCAGGATGTAGCTCAAACATCCGGATCCTCGTCGGCAGTTGACAAACAGGCGCACCGGTCCTTCCTCCTGCACGCTGAGGTGCTTGACGAAAAGCACACAGCCCGGAACATCCTTCAAGCCATGCAGAAAATGCTTGTGCTGTGGTTTGGAAGGGCAGACAGCAACTACAGGATTGGCTATATTGTCACTGATGGAGGCAGCAACAGGGTCAAGGCTGTAAGGGATGGCAGCTTTGTGGGTGTGCGCTGCTCAGCCCACATTCTCCACCTGGTGGTAACTGACAGTTTTCGGTTGCTGGAGGCTAGTTCTGGCGGCTACGGAAGGCTGTCCAAAGTGGTGGAGTCATGTCGGAAGATGGCTGGCCACTTCCATCGGAGTGTGAGGGACAGTCACCTCCTCAGGGTGGAACAGCGGAAGGCCTTCATGAACACTGCCTAAAACAGGATGTGTCTACTCGGTGATAATAACGAACATTATTATTTCGTCCGATTCAGAATCTCACAATCGACTACAAGTCTCCCACATTAAAAGAGGTCATTAACCTCCCCATAGGCTTTGGCAATGCTAAAATGTATTTGGTCCTGCCAATAAAGCTTAATTAAATTTCATTTTATAATTTTCCAAAAAAAAACCTCCCCCAGCAGAAGAAAACCTCTGATTGCTCAAACAGCCACTTTTCCGTTGTAATGAAATTCGAATCCGAAAATCGGAATTTCGTACATCATGCTTATTAACTCTCAGAAGAGAAAACCTCCGATTGGTCAACCAAACGAAATACGAATTCCGTTAACGGATTCCGGGTCCGAATTTCGTATTTCTGATGAAAAGAAAAAAAAATACCATCAACTCTAATAATGTACTTTGCTTTTTGCAATGCTAAAGATGATATAGTATCGGACTGGTACTCAACCTCCTCTGCTTCCTGCTTTACCCCCTCTAGTGGCGTTGACATTTTTCTTTCCCTGTCACACACCCTTTCAATCAATACTTCCCTCCATGTGGTCAATGAATTGCAGCAAACAGCCATCTTGTCCTTGATCCGAGGATCACACATGGAGGCCAGCATAAGTTCAGGGCAAGTGTCCTTCATCTCTTGCATGCACCTCACCAGATGATCCCTCAGCCTGCTTAGCAGTGCCACAACTTCTGGTAGGGGGCCACCAGGCAATACTTCCCGATAGGAAAGGAAACCCTCTAATACGTTGTGGAGATGTGTGAACAGGGGTATCACCTGAGCTATGCTGGCATTTTCTTGGCTTAGAGTTTCTATGACAGCACAGAAAGGCTTGAGGACTGCCACAACCTGGCCAATCATGACCCAATCCTCCCTACCTAATGGTCTCTCTATGTCAATGTCATGTTGGTATGCCATGGCATTCATGGCCTTCTGCTGTTCAAGAATATGCTCGAGATAGCTAAGGTGGAATCCCACTTCGTCCCCACATCTTGTTTGAGGCAATGCTCCACTAGGCCTGCCTGCTTCTTTTCCTGCCTGAGATGGCTGTCTTTCACACTATGATGGAAGTGGCCAGCGATCTTCTGACATGAGTCCAGTAGTGTGGCCAGCCTTCTAGCGCTACTCTCCCCATCAAAAGCAGCCCTTACCACCAGATGAAGGATATGGGCTGAGCAGCGTACACCCACAAATCTACCATCCTGTAGAGCCTTCATCATGTTGGCAGTGCCATCAGTCACCACAAACCCCATCTTGGCCTTACTGCCTTCCTGCTCCCCTAGCCACTGTGCCACCATCTTTTGCAGTGCTTGCAAAATGTTATCCGAGGTGTGCTGCTCATCCACCACCTCAGCATGCAGGAGGAAGGAGCGGTGGCCCTGTAATTAACCTCCCCATATGCTTTGGCAATGCTAAAATGTATTTGGTCCTGCCAATAAAGCTTAATTAAATTTCATTTTATAATTTACCAATAAAAAAAATCCTCCAGCAGCAGAAGAAAACCTATGATTGCTCAAACAGCCACTTTTCCGTT
>NW_017307327.1:132588-141758 GCF_000935625.1 Nanorana parkeri
AATGTACTTTGCTTTTTGCAATGCTAAAGATGATATAGTATCGGACTGGTACTCAACCTCCTCTGCTTCCTGCTTTACCCCCTCTAGTGGCGTTGACATTTTTCTTTCCCTGTCACACACCCTTTCAATCAATACTTCCCTCCATGTGGTCAATGAATTGCAGCAAACAGCCATCTTGTCCTTGATCCGAGGATCACACATGGAGGCCAGCATAAGTTCAGGGCAAGTGTCCTTCATCTCTTGCATGCACCTCACCAGATGATCCCTCAGCCTGCTTAGCAGTGCCACAACTTCTGGTAGGGGGCCACCAGGCAATACTTCCCGATAGGAAAGGAAACCCTCTAATACGTTGTGGAGATGTGTGAACAGGGGTATCACCTGAGCTATGCTGGCATTTTCTTGGCTTAGAGTTTCTATGACAGCACAGAAAGGCTTGAGGACTGCCACAACCTGGCCAATCATGACCCAATCCTCCCTACCTAATGGTCTCTCTATGTCAATGTCATGTTGGTATGCCATGGCATTCATGGCCTTCTGCTGTTCAAGAATATGCTCGAGATAGCTAAGGTGGAATCCCACTTCGTCCCCACATCTTGTTTGAGGCAATGCTCCACTAGGCCTGCCTGCTTCTTTTCCTGCCTGAGATGGCTGTCTTTCACACTATGATGGAAGTGGCCAGCGATCTTCTGACATGAGTCCAGTAGTGTGGCCAGCCTTCTAGCGCTACTCTCCCCATCAAAAGCAGCCCTTACCACCAGATGAAGGATATGGGCTGAGCAGCGTACACCCACAAATCTACCATCCTGTAGAGCCTTCATCATGTTGGCAGTGCCATCAGTCACCACAAACCCCATCTTGGCCTTACTGCCTTCCTGCTCCCCTAGCCAGTGTGCCACCATCTTTTTCAGTGCTTGCAAAATGTTATCCGAGGTGTGCTGCTCATCCACCACCTCAGCATGCAGGAGGAAGGAGCGGTGGCCCTGTAATTAACCTCCCCATATGCTTTGGCAATGCTAAAATGTATTTGGTCCTGCCAATAAAGCTTAATTAAATTTCATTTTATAATTTTTCCAAAAAAAAACGGGGAGCAGCAGAAGAAAACCTCTGATTGCTCAAACAGTCACTTTTCCCTTGTAACGAAATTCGGATTTGGATCCGAAAATCGTTAACGGAATTTCGTACATCATGCTTATTAACTCTCAGAAGAGAAAACCTCCGATTGGTCAACCAAACGAAATACGAATTCCATTAACGGATTCCGGATCCGAATTTCGTATTTCTGATAAAAAATGTAAAAAAATACCATCAACTCCAATAATGTACTTTGATTTTTAACTACAATAATATAACGAATGTTCGTAACGGAACGAAAATACGTCAACGGAATTTCGTATTTACTGCCTGTATTGTAATGCAACTCTCAGCAGCAGAAGAGAAAACCTCTGATTGGTCAACCAAAACGAAATACGAATTCCGTTAACGGATTCCGTATCCGAATTTCGGATTTAAAAAAAAACTACCATCAACTCCAATATAAATTTACTTTGCTTTTTAACTTCAACATAACGAATGTTCGTAACGGAACGAAATTCCATCTACAGAATTTCGTATTTCCTGCCTGTGTATTGTTATGCAACTCTCAGCGGCAGCGGATCCGTATCTCGGATTTTAAAAAAAAATCTTGTCATGTTGTTCAACCTCATTTACAGGGGTAATATTAGTTCCTGTTTCAAAGAAATTCGGATCCGAAATTCGTTAACGGAATTTCGTATTTCGGATATAATTCGGAAACTGCCATTCGGATTTCGGATGCTCCGAAATTCGGAATTTCAGGAAAATTCGTACTAATTTCGATTCTTAATGAAACGAATCGCACATGTCTACTGACCTGTGGAGTACATGTAGTGTGCAGCACGCCTTCCTGTCCCTGAGAAAACATTGGTGGCAGGCCAAGATGTACCTGCAACATCAGTATCCTCATTGGCAGTTGCCAAACAGGGGCACTAGTCTGTCCTCCTGCACGCCGAGGTCCTCGACGAGAAGCACACATCCCAAAACATCCCGCAAGCTCTGCAAAAAATGCTGGTGCAGTGGTTTGGACAGGCAGGCAACAACTACAGGATTGGCTGTGTAGTCACTGATGGAGGCAGCAACATGATCAAGTCTGTACGAGATGGCAGCTTTGTGGGTGTGCGCTGCTCAGCACACATCCTCCATCAGGTGGTAAAAGATAGTTTTAAAATGGTGAAGGGTAGTTCTGGCCCCTTTAGAAGGCTGTCCAAAGTGGTGGAGTCATGTCGGAAAATGGCTGGTCAATTCCATCGGAGTGTGAGGGACAGTCACCTTCTCAGGGTGGAACAGAGGAAGTCAGGCCTTCCTGAACACTGCCTAAAACAGGATGTGGGGACTCCACTCTAGCAATGATGGAACGCATCTTGAAACAGCAGCAGGCTCTCTATGACATGGCCTGCGATCATAATATTGGCATAGAGAGACCTTTAGGCAGGGAGGACTGGGCCATAATTAGGCAGATTGCGACAGTCCTCAAACCATTCCTGTCAGTCAGAACATACACCTGAGCTGTGAGGACGCCATAATAATAGGTCCGGTGCTCCCCCCTCATCAGCCACCTGCAGAACACAGAGCGGTTCAAGTCCACTAAGGAGCCATTGCCTGGTGGTGGCACTTTGGAGCACATTACTGAAGGAATTGGTCAGGCGCATGCAGAAGTTGACAGCGTCTTCCCAGAACTGATGTTGTCTGCCATGTGTGACCCTCAAATCAAGGGTAAGATGGCTGTGCGCTGCAGTGCCCTGACCACGTGGCGGGACGGACTCATCCACAGGGTGCATGAGAGGGAAAAGGCGGACAGTAAGGCTACTACAGGAGGAAGAGGATATTGAGCAGCCCCTTTCCCATTCATCATCTACTCGAGTCAGCAGTGCTGTCAGTGTAGCATCTGCTTTCTGGGCTGAGGCATTTGATAGCCTAATAGGAACCATCAGCAAGAAACACGGTGCAGGAGATGGTAATGGCATACTTGTCATTATGAGGGGCGGCCGATTCTCCTTCATGACTTCCTTGTAGAGATCCTTGTGTCCTTCTAAAAACTCCCACTCCTCCATTTAGAACTTTCTAAATGTCATGCAAACTATGAGTCCCCAGCCTGGGTGGCTCTAGAAGATGCGATGACAAGTCCAATGACGGTAGCCAACCTCCTTTGGCTACCCCCCAGAAACCGTTCCCTTATTTCTAATCCCATCACTTCCCACTCCCTTAAAATCTGGGATTCGGTAAAAACAACATTATGGCCTGATTTCCCCACATAAACCCCTCATGTCCATACTGAGTAACCCCCCCTTCCCCTCCAGCTCTCAACAGCCCCTCTAACTTCAATGAATGGTCCTCACGCAACCTCTCCTCCTTTTGGCAGATGCAATCCACCTCAGGAATTAAGTCTTTCCCATATTTACAAGAACACTACCTAATGCCCAACAAAGAAATCTTTCTCTACCTCCAGATCAAACACTTTATTACAAAACATGTCAACAATCAAGTCAGAGCCACTACACTCTCACCATTCGAACAAGTCTGTCGCGATAACCCCCATGGCCCGGGACTTATCTCCCTTCTCTATACATCCCTACTGTTAAATTCCAGTTAAATTCCCCTGAGAGCAGCTCAATAATCTTCTTGGTGACTTCTAGTATCTTTTTACGCATAGTAACTGTAACTGTCAAGTGAGATAGAGGTAACGTCACGGGTGGTGTCCTGAGCAGACAGCTGTTGTGGGTAAATGATTCTTCATAGTGTCCTTCGCCAGTTCCAGCAATGTTTCCTCTCTAAGGCCTTGTTCACACCTTTACGTTTTGTCGCGCGTTACGCTCTATGAACGCTCTACAAAACGTACAAACTTGGAAATCCCATTGTTTCCTATGGGTATGGTTCACACCTTTCCGTTTTTATGCCCGTCAGAACGCGCTACATAACGGCCTACGCCTGAAAAGGTCCATGAGCTTCTTTGCGGCGTATTGGTCCGTTTTGTAGCGCGTTCGTGCCCATAGACTTCGACGTGAACGGACGTTAAGTGTTTGCGCGTTTTCGTCATCACAAATCGCGCCTATAACGCCCGTTCAGCACACGGCCACAGACTCCACCCCAGTCTTTTTCGGCCGAAGAGGAAGCAGCAAAATGGAGGAGTGTGAAGCCACAAGCCTGCTCGATACTGAGGCGTTTATTCGTATCGTGAAGACCAAACCATGTTTATACGACATGAGACATGAATATTACAAAAATCGAAGCATCAGGCGAAGAAGTTGCCCAGAAGATCTACAGTGATTGGGAGAGCTTAAACAAGCAAGTGAAAACAGCAAAAGGTAAGTTTCACCGTTTCCATGTTTATTTCCAAGTTCTTCCAGTGTTTTCCTGCAACCTGCGTGCAACAAAATGAATTGTCGATTGTTCCATGTATCTCCCTGAGCTCATAAGCTCTAAAAATAAAAAACCTAAAAATCGTTAACACCCAGATAACAAGTTTATGGTTTCCTTGTTACCTAGTCTACACCGCTTGTGGGTTCTGCCCCCCTGCTCCAAGATGGACAAAATATTCTAACCTGTGTCCCTCCTTGATTACAATTTTTAAAATACCTTAGGAACACAGGGTACATACAGGGTTGTAAGGTAACCTAAAAACAGCAGAAAACCAGATGTCCCCCAGGAAGCTGATGGGAGGCCTATGTGGGGAACGTATTTGGTGACGGCTGGGACAGTCAGATAAAAAAACATAATGTGAATAAACAATATCGAACAGAGCTCCGCAATAGCAGAAAGAGGTTGGACATCAGCAAAACAACAGGATAAACACAACAAATTAAAAACCACAAAGATACTGGCGGCACAAAGCCATATATACAGGTCACAACTGACAGGGTCAGTATTGGCAAAATTGTGGCCAGGAGATGGTGCGCATGTGTTGGGAAGTGCGTGAAAGTGCATCAGACTGTGACGAATACCATGGACAGTCTCTAGCGGCTCTAAGGAACAGTGGCTTCCTCCCCCCACCTCCTCGTCTGTTTTGGGGGTTTTCTTGGTAAATTAAATTTTTGTACAGAATTTGTGGCCTATGAAGTGTCCTTTTGCTATGAGAAACACTTCTCGCACTCTCAACATGAACTTGGTCACCAGTGTACATTTTCCAGGGCATTACAAATCTCTTTCTTCCCAAACAAACCATTTCCCACACTCTGAAATACATCTTTATGCCAAATGCCAAATCAAAAGTGGATTTTAGGCCACGGCATGGATTTCCAATGCCATGGGCGCAATTGTATTTCATTGCAAGGACAAAAAGGTGTGGGTTGAGCTAGAGAACTCCCAATCATGATCCCTCTTCTTGCTCTACCCTGGTTTCCCCCTCGGGATCCTCCCTCCTTATCTTCCTTTCCTCTTTGCAGCTCCTCATTCTTACACCTTTGGGACTCATTGTTTAGGAAATCCTACATCTTCTCCTATATTGGTCCTGTGCCCTTTTTCCCCATCTTCTGAAAAGGATCCCATCTACCATAATCGAAATGTTACCATTCACAATACAAATATTATGTGAAGCACAAAGGCTTATTAGTCACTATGCCTGGCACTCCTATACTAAACCAGTCACAGCTATTTGAAAGAGTCAAAATGAAGGTTGGCCAATGGCCCCCTTTTCCTTTTTTTACCTCAAATGTAATGTCTTTCATTTGTTCACCCTGATCATGGTGAGGTATGGTGTGATCCTCCTGTGTGGAATCACGGTAATAAGAGGACGGGAACATATCTCTGGTAAATTTCTGACTGAATACATTGTTTCTATGTGTTTATCAGATGATGGGGGATCTAGGTGGACCCTCCGTACTGCTCTCTCCTTTACAATAAAGTTTCCCATTACCTAGTGATGTGAAGGGTGGCTAATTCTCCATCATGACTTCCTTGTAGAGATCCTTGTGTCCTTCTAAATAATCCCACTCCTCCATGGTGACATAGACAGTTACATTCCCCTGAGAGCAGCTCAATAATCTTCTTGGTGACTTCTAGTATCTTCTTACCCATTGTAACCTTTGTAGTCAAGTGGGATAGAGGTAGAGGTGTCCTGTGAAGACAGCTGTTGGGAGTAAATGGTTCAGCAGATATTTTCTTCAGTACTTTGCAAAAATTCAGCAAATAGAATCACTCCACCGCTGGCTGGCTTCATACACCTCGACCAAACATGCTTTATGGCGCTTCAAGAACCCAGAGACAATATGATCCTACAGTAGACCTCATGGCTGTTGTTGGAAAGAAGGGGTTCCAATGATTTAGCTTCCTACTGACGCAGATAACGATTGACAGTGCAAATTGGCAGTTCTTAGATCTCACTTTGCAGCATGTAGGGCTTCCTCCTCTGATGCTGGCCTGTATAAACTTTATAGCGTTAGACTTGTCTCATTCCACATTAGTAAGACAATGGGATTTCCTCTAGCAGATTCCCAATAACAGATGGGACTCGACAGGGATGCCCGTTATCACCTCTGATTTGTATACCCACTTTGGAACTCTTTTTCAGAATTCTCCGGGCGAACCTTGACATCTGAGGCATTTCAATCGGCTCCACCTCGCACAAGGTGGCTGCATTTGCAGACAATCTGTTGTTCATCTCACTAAAGACAAGAATCTGTCTCTTACAGAGTAGCAGACATTCCATTTAATTTTTAATTATCGCTTCAGTCCACAAATATTCGGAAGTTCCTTAGCATACCACACACACTAGTACCCTGTTTCCCCGAAAATAAGACCTACCCCAAAATTAAGACCTAGTACCATTTTTGGGAATTGCTCAAATATAAGACCTACCCCAAAAATAAGACCTAGTTGTGACCATTCCCAGGGCCGGTGGTGGCATAATGTTTCCTCTATAGCGCGCTTCGCTCATTCTGGTTACTAAATTGCTCTTGGAAACGTACGGCACCCCTGATCACCCTATTCCTAACTTTGCCATTTTGGATTATTTAATTTGGATTTGCATTAACTTTGGATTGTTATACATATAAAAAAAAATAAGACCTAGTGTGTTTTTTTGAGCCACAAAAAATATAAGACTGTCTTATTTTCGGGGAAACACGGTAGAAGAGCTAAAACCTTACTCTCTTTTCCACTTGTCTCAGACCATCCACTTACTTAAATTTACAAATTCCCGCTGACTTTGAGAAAGTCATGGAATTGAACTTCATGTCGTTCTTGTAAAACAAGCAAGACATTAGCAACCATCCTTTCTCAAATGGTTTGGTAGATGTACGGCCCTCAAAATGAATGCCCTCCCAAACTTGCTGCATCTGGTCCAAACGCTTCCCATTCCACTGCCTCAAAGTTCCAGGAAGCAACTCCCACTTTGAATTGTTTTGTCTGGGTGGGAGCTACCTAATAGACTCATGATTCTTTGCTACTACCTATATCCAAAACCAAAAATTACTACATTGTTGTATCAAAAACTCTATTAATATAAAAATATATAAAATCAGATATTTTTTGTTGGACCATCATAAGAATCGTGCCAATACGTTGGCCAACAATTCTATATTTAGTCCTCTTGTTGGGAATAGTAAGTATATTGATGTTTTTAAGAATATGGTAACTAAAGAGATCAAAAGGACTGACCCACAAAAAAAATTGTACATACACCATTTCATATCACCAGAGGGATTAAGCTTTTAGAAGAAAGAAAAAAAAGACATTGTGCTTAGGCCAGCAGACAAGGGTGGCGCCAGTGATTTTGAACAAAGCTGACTGAGTGAGATGGATCGTCTCTCGTCTGACCGAGACATATGAATTACTCAGAAAATATCCTACCAGCATATTCCAAAAAAAGTTGGTTAGATTGATAAAAAGAGCACTTAGATCGGACTTTTAAAAGAAAAAGCAAAATATTTTAGTTCCGTCACAATGTCGCATTCCCACTATTTATTACCTCCCCAACATACACAAAAATCCAGTGAAACCGCCAGGGCGTCCCATTGTTAATGGCATAGGTGCAGCCAATTGGTTGCCGGGCACAGCTGCTCCAGTCTTGATAAATTCCCCTCCTTGAGCTTTAGTTTGTCAAGAAATTACTTTTGGTTTCGGAAGCAGTTTTTTTAGACAAATCACTGGCTTTGCGATGGGAGTTAAATTTGCAGAAGTGGGAAACGTAGATGATTATTGATAGAAGATGTGACCAGTTGATTTATTTTAAATGTTTTATTGATGACATCATCATGATTTGGAGGGGTGATGGGGCCATTTTAGACAGCTTTTTATCATTTTTTTCTTAGGGATGCACCAATCGGCCGAAAATGGCACTTTTGGCTAAATGCCGCAAGTGCCATTTTCCTGCCGTGGGTGTCTGAGGGCTGTGGGTGTCTGAGGGCTGTGGGTGTCTGAGGGCTGTGGGTGTCTGAGGGCTCCCTGCGTCTCTGAGGGCTCCGTGCGTCTCTGAGGGCTGTGGGTGTCTGAGGGCTCTGGGTGTCATCCCCCGAAGCCCCTAAAAGTAAAGTAAAAAATAAAAATATTTAATAAAAAATGAATACATAAAATATAAAAAAAATTAAAAAAAGTTTATAAAAAAATAAAAATAAAAAATATATTTTAAAAAATTAGAAAAAAAGTCAAATAAAAACAACATTTTCGGTATCGGTTTCGCCCTGGCAATTTTTTTTATTTCCAACCATTAAGTTCAGAAAGAAACTAGAAACAATGATTCAAAAAGCATTGCAAGAAAGAGCTTTTAACAAAAAGAGAGAGAGGGAGTACTTAATACCCTCGGCTAGTCTGACCCCAATTATGTACTTTCTACCCAAAATACATAAAAGAAAAGAATGGAAGCTCCCCCAGGTAGACAGTCAGTGGGATTAATTCTCTAACTGCTAGAGTGGGGGAGTACATAGACCGTCACCTACAGCCCCTAGTGAACAAAACCAGGGCCTTCCTTAAAAGGACAGCAAGGATAATTGAAATATCCTGGTGGGCTTAAAAGTGAGAATACCTTACTGGCCACCATTGATGTGGCTTTGCTATATACGGTGATCCCACACAATGGAGGAATTGATGCTGTGAGATGGGCATTCGACCAATTCTCTGATTACAAAAAGACAAACAAATAGGAGTTTATTGTAAAATGCATGCAG